>NW_028142258.1:0-110970 GCF_055691185.1 Crinia signifera | reverse complement strand
TAATAACTGCCTGCTTATTATAATTGAACCCTATTACATGTTGCCAATTAACTGATAAAGTGTAATAAGGAAAGGTAATTGGAGGCAATTAAAGCCCCTAACCAGGTTATTTCAATATCAGATTATATCGGCATCAAAGTGTCGACACACAATTAAATTAGCAACCAGCGGCAAGCAATATTAAAAGACAGGTGTCAACACAGTAAGAGATTTTGCAACACATATAAAGAAGTAGTTCTCACTTCTAGTGCTAGGAGTGTATTTATAAAACATCCACAAGTGTTTAAGAGGTTTTTCCCACACTTTGCAACAGAGACTGTTGCAAAAAGACGCTAATACCAAATCAATATTAAAGAGACTCATTAAAACACACAAGCAAGTCCCCACATGTGCTGTTTTTAACACTCACTATTTTGCACTTTGTTTGTCAATTTTTGTGTTTTGGTTTTATATATTTCGCAGTTTTTTTAAATAAATGAATTAAAGGTTAATTTTTACTGACTCTAATTAATTCTCTCTGGTGCACCACAAACAAAGACACACGTTCTCTTTCTCCATATTCTCATGCATAATTTTGTGTCAGTGGTAGCACACCCCTAAGAAGTAACACGATATCAATCCATCATTTCAATAAGAGGGGGCCTTCATTTATACCTGAATATACAACTACCAATCCTGTGCGGAAGACTACACAACTCTGTCTTTTGCACATTCCTTGTTGAGCTTGCCTCAAATTCCAAGTCATCCAGCACGGATTGTATAATACATAACATTTTGAGTGACATATAAACTAAACTAGTGCCGCTCTGCTGTATAGTGGGACATTAATTTCTGAACATGTCCAATACAGAGACCTTAACAACTGGTGTGCCTAACTCTAGTTTCAGTCTTAGTCAAGACATTAATGAGAGACAATTGAAATTAAAAAACTGCATGGATAATCTCCTGACAGGAGACATAACGCAGGTCCAAGTAGCAGATGATTGGGTCAATGACCTACACTCACTGAAATTCAATCTCATCAAACAGACAAAATCCTTCTGGAACAAGGCAATATTTGATAGCTACACAAAACAACGTGTGACCCCTAGAGGCCTACGCCCCAGGGTGTTCCCCTCATTTGACCTGGCATCAGAGAACCTTAAAGGAGAATGGGAACAGACCTTAACCAATTGTTCACTTAAACTCATAAATATCTTAACCAAACATGAGGAATTAAAATTAGAACAATATGCCACCGAAATCTCCAGACTCAGCACCAAATTGAAAAACTTTGAGGGTCTAGAAAAATTTCAAAAGATCTATCAGAAATATAAAACTGAAATAGATGTAATGGAGAGAGAGCTAATAAATCGCAAGAAATCTAAACTCCAAAGGGATATACAGGATTTCTCATCTGGTAATATTTATAGATGGAACAATACAAGGCGGAGAATACCTCAGAATCCCAATATGCCATACAACACATCAGAGAATGATTCTTCAGGGAGTGACTCTTCCTATGAACAGGCCTCTGTTAGACGCACGCCCCAGGATTTTTTAGGGGTTACCCCCAGGGAAATCAGGGATGGCATAGGAAGGTTCCCCGAAAGATCAGGAGGGGGAACAAGACGAAAAAAGCAAGCAAAAGATTGGAGGGAAGACAACAGAGATCAGAGAAGGCACAGGTATTAGATGACCAAGACACACTGAAAGTCATCAACCTGACAGAACACCTCCTCACCCCAACACAAATACAGATCCTTGGCAAAGGATTATCATTCAGTCCATCTCAATCATTCAATCGATTTGACTGTGAAAGAGACCTACACTTGTTTGCAAGAAAACTCCTTCTTAAAAAAATCTTCCATAAAAGAGATGATATACTTGTCACCAATGCAAATCAGGACGCTAGTACTGATGGACAAACTATGATTACCAACTACTTCTCTGTGGAGGAACAAAGAGTCATATCTATGATGGAGGAATTATCCAATGAAAATGTCACGGATTCTAATGATAGTGAAGGCCCAGGAAATAAGGGATCCAAACTACTAACCCCTAAGAAAAAGTCCCAATTTTACCCAGACTTTAACATGTGTCCCCAAATCAAAGTATACTTGGACTTGGTGAGCAGGGATCTAGATGAACTGGAAAGATGCAAGCACACTAGATTCCCTCATGACAACCTCACGTCACAAGAAAGACATGCTTTGGATGAAATCAAAAAATGGGATGACACGATAATAAAGCCATCTGATAAAGGGGGCAACGTAGTCCTATGGCCTCGTTCCGGGTACATCAAGGAACTGGAACGACAACTAAATGACAAAACATGCTATCAAAGATTATATTTTAATCCGATGGACAATTTCTTGGAGATATACAATAACATCCTACAAAGGGCTCTGAGAGATAATACCATCACCAAGAAACAATATGAATTTCTCAAAACAGATGAACCAAGGGTGGCAACCCTGTATCTCCTACCCAAGATACATAAGAATGAAAAGAACCCACCAGGGAGACCAATAGTCTCAGGGGTAGGAAGCCTAACAGAAAATGCCAGCAAATTTGTAGACCACTTCCTGAAAGACTATGTATGTACACTACCATCTTACATTCGAGATACGATGGACGTATTGAATAAAATTCAAGATGTGGTACTGAATAACCAAAGCTGGTTAATCACATGTGATGTAGAGAGCCTCTATACCAGTATAATCCATCAATACGGTATAGAGGCTACCAAATACTTTCTGAGCATGGAAAGGACTGACCCATTTAACGATTTCATCGTAAAATTACTACACTTTGTTCTCACGAAGAACTTTTTTGTGTGCAACGATATATTCTACCTCCAGGTACAGGGGACTGCGATGGGTAGCGTTTGTGCACCCACGTATGCGAACCTGTACCTGGGGTGGTGGGAGAGAGAGCACGTGTTTGTTGAATCTAATGAGGAGTATACAGGACACATACTTATGTGGTTGAGATATATTGATGATCTCCTGATCATTTGGGAAGGAGATATAGACCTGTTCACCCAATTCATTAAGAAACTCAACAACAACCAGCTGAATCTTAGACTGACGACAGACATGAGCCAGGAGACAGTGACCTTCCTAGATCTAAAATTAACAATAGAACGAGATGGTCACATCTCCTCGGATGTCTTTAATTATAATTAAGGCTGTAAATTAATACCTGTTTGCTTATTATAACGCAACAGCAGTATATTGTCAACCAGCCCTGCAGTAACAAAGTACCTGCACAATTGCTACAATTGTCTCTATTACACGCTGTTTAGCTACTAAGTGCTGACAAATTGATATATGAATAGGTAATTGGAGGGAATTAAAACCCTTAAAACCAGGTCATTTCAATAAGCAGCTCAAGTGAGTAATATTATCTACACCACAGTGTCGACACACTGTCAGGTTAACACTCAGTAATCAGCGTGATTGTTAAAATATTCACAAATCAGCGCTGTGTCACACGCTGACAGCTTGGTTCATAGGGATTAAAAACAATTGAGGCTGTAATTAGTACCTATTCTGCATGTTGTAACGTAACAACATTATATTATCAACCAGCCTTGCAGTAACAAAGTACCTGCACAATTACTACAATTGTCTTCATAACACGATGCTTAACTCTTAAATGCTGATAGATTGAAATAGGAAAAGGTAATTAGAGGGAATTAGAGCCCCACACCAGGTCATTTCAACATCAGCTTAAGTGTCTAACATTGTCTATACATCAAAGACAATTTGAGGCTGCAATTAATAACTGCCTGCTTATTATAATTGAACCCTATTACATGTTGCCAATTAACTGATAAAGTGTAATAAGGAAAGGTAATTGGAGGCAATTAAAGCCCCTAACCAGGTTATTTCAATATCAGATTATATCGGCATCAAAGTGTCGACACACAATTAAATTAGCAACCAGCGGCAAGCAATATTAAAAGACAGGTGTCAACACAGTAAGAGATTTTGCAACACATATAAAGAAGTAGTTCTCACTTCTAGTGCTAGGAGTGTATTTATAAAACATCCACAAGTGTTTAAGAGGTTTTTCCCACACTTTGCAACAGAGACTGTTGCAAAAAGACGCTAATACCAAATCAATATTAAAGAGACTCATTAAAACACACAAGCAAGTCCCCACATGTGCTGTTTTTAACACTCACTATTTTGCACTTTGTTTGTCAATTTTTGTGTTTTGGTTTTATATATTTCGCAGTTTTTTTAAATAAATGAATTAAAGGTTAATTTTTACTGACTCTAATTAATTCTCTCTGGTGCACCACAAACAAAGACACACGTTCTCTTTCTCCATATTCTCATGCATAATTTTGTGTCAGTGGTAGCACACCCCTAAGAAGTAACACGATATCAATCCATCATTTCAATAAGAGGGGGCCTTCATTTATACCTGAATATACAACTACCAATCCTGTGCGGAAGACTACACAACTCTGTCTTTTGCACATTCCTTGTTGAGCTTGCCTCAAATTCCAAGTCATCCAGCACGGATTGTATAATACATAACATTTTGAGTGACATATAAACTAAACTAGTGCCGCTCTGCTGTATAGTGGGACATTAATTTCTGAACATGTCCAATACAGAGACCTTAACAACTGGTGTGCCTAACTCTAGTTTCAGTCTTAGTCAAGACATTAATGAGAGACAATTGAAATTAAAAAACTGCATGGATAATCTCCTGACAGGAGACATAACGCAGGTCCAAGTAGCAGATGATTGGGTCAATGACCTACACTCACTGAAATTCAATCTCATCAAACAGACAAAATCCTTCTGGAACAAGGCAATATTTGATAGCTACACAAAACAACGTGTGACCCCTAGAGGCCTACGCCCCAGGGTGTTCCCCTCATTTGACCTGGCATCAGAGAACCTTAAAGGAGAATGGGAACAGACCTTAACCAATTGTTCACTTAAACTCATAAATATCTTAACCAAACATGAGGAATTAAAATTAGAACAATATGCCACCGAAATCTCCAGACTCAGCACCAAATTGAAAAACTTTGAGGGTCTAGAAAAATTTCAAAAGATCTATCAGAAATATAAAACTGAAATAGATGTAATGGAGAGAGAGCTAATAAATCGCAAGAAATCTAAACTCCAAAGGGATATACAGGATTTCTCATCTGGTAATATTTATAGATGGAACAATACAAGGCGGAGAATACCTCAGAATCCCAATATGCCATACAACACATCAGAGAATGATTCTTCAGGGAGTGACTCTTCCTATGAACAGGCCTCTGTTAGACGCACGCCCCAGGATTTTTTAGGGGTTACCCCCAGGGAAATCAGGGATGGCATAGGAAGGTTCCCCGAAAGATCAGGAGGGGGAACAAGACGAAAAAAGCAAGCAAAAGATTGGAGGGAAGACAACAGAGATCAGAGAAGGCACAGGTATTAGATGACCAAGACACACTGAAAGTCATCAACCTGACAGAACACCTCCTCACCCCAACACAAATACAGATCCTTGGCAAAGGATTATCATTCAGTCCATCTCAATCATTCAATCGATTTGACTGTGAAAGAGACCTACACTTGTTTGCAAGAAAACTCCTTCTTAAAAAAATCTTCCATAAAAGAGATGATATACTTGTCACCAATGCAAATCAGGACGCTAGTACTGATGGACAAACTATGATTACCAACTACTTCTCTGTGGAGGAACAAAGAGTCATATCTATGATGGAGGAATTATCCAATGAAAATGTCACGGATTCTAATGATAGTGAAGGCCCAGGAAATAAGGGATCCAAACTACTAACCCCTAAGAAAAAGTCCCAATTTTACCCAGACTTTAACATGTGTCCCCAAATCAAAGTATACTTGGACTTGGTGAGCAGGGATCTAGATGAACTGGAAAGATGCAAGCACACTAGATTCCCTCATGACAACCTCACGTCACAAGAAAGACATGCTTTGGATGAAATCAAAAAATGGGATGACACGATAATAAAGCCATCTGATAAAGGGGGCAACGTAGTCCTATGGCCTCGTTCCGGGTACATCAAGGAACTGGAACGACAACTAAATGACAAAACATGCTATCAAAGATTATATTTTAATCCGATGGACAATTTCTTGGAGATATACAATAACATCCTACAAAGGGCTCTGAGAGATAATACCATCACCAAGAAACAATATGAATTTCTCAAAACAGATGAACCAAGGGTGGCAACCCTGTATCTCCTACCCAAGATACATAAGAATGAAAAGAACCCACCAGGGAGACCAATAGTCTCAGGGGTAGGAAGCCTAACAGAAAATGCCAGCAAATTTGTAGACCACTTCCTGAAAGACTATGTATGTACACTACCATCTTACATTCGAGATACGATGGACGTATTGAATAAAATTCAAGATGTGGTACTGAATAACCAAAGCTGGTTAATCACATGTGATGTAGAGAGCCTCTATACCAGTATAATCCATCAATACGGTATAGAGGCTACCAAATACTTTCTGAGCATGGAAAGGACTGACCCATTTAACGATTTCATCGTAAAATTACTACACTTTGTTCTCACGAAGAACTTTTTTGTGTGCAACGATATATTCTACCTCCAGGTACAGGGGACTGCGATGGGTAGCGTTTGTGCACCCACGTATGCGAACCTGTACCTGGGGTGGTGGGAGAGAGAGCACGTGTTTGTTGAATCTAATGAGGAGTATACAGGACACATACTTATGTGGTTGAGATATATTGATGATCTCCTGATCATTTGGGAAGGAGATATAGACCTGTTCACCCAATTCATTAAGAAACTCAACAACAACCAGCTGAATCTTAGACTGACGACAGACATGAGCCAGGAGACAGTGACCTTCCTAGATCTAAAATTAACAATAGAACGAGATGGTCACATCTCCTCGGATGTCTTTCGAAAAAAGACAGCTACTAACTCCATCCTACACCATGATAGCTCCCACTTCCCTCCAGTTCTGAAAGGTCTACCCAAAGGTGAGTTCCTAAGAACCAAGAGGAACTGCTCTCAAATAGAGACATATGACCTGCGAGCAGAACAACTGGGTAATAGATTAGTTAACAGAGGGTACAGTAAACGCCACATTAAAAGAGCTGCCAAAGAGGCCAGAAATTACAACCGAGATGACCTACTCATTCCTCACCCTAAAGATCCTGAAGAGAATAACAACACAGTCAGATACATTGGTACGTACTGTAAGGAATGGAAGGACATACGCCATATCCTGAATAAACACACTGACGTACTCAAAACAGATAAGGATCTTAAAAGCATCATGACAGACCACATTGACATAAGTTGGAGACGAAGCAGCAACTTAAGAGATATATTGGTCCATAGTCATTTAGGGAAAATTGGACCTCCAAGGATCCAGAAAAAAGGTTCATATAAATGTGGCCACTGTAAAGCATGCTCTATCATGATCACCACCACGTCCTTCCAAGACAAATTTGCGAAAAACTGGCAAATAAGAGACTACATCACATGTGACACCCCAGGAGTCATATACAGCCTAACATGTCCATGCAACCTGACATATATAGGTAAAACTCTCAGACCTCTCAAACATCGAATACTTGAGCACCTTGCCAGCATTCGGAATGCCCCAAGAGATAAGCAGAATATGAAGATATTAACACCTATCGCAAAACACTTTTTGCGATTTCACCAGAGTAAATGTGGAGGACTCAAGGCCTTTGGCATGCATAAGGTTGATTTGGGTATCAGACGGGGCAACAAAGATAAGGAATTGCTCCGACAAGAGACCAAATTCATCTTTCTTATGAATACCATGGTCCCCACAGGTCTAAACGAAGAAAATTGCTTTGCAGCTTTCCTTTAAAGCAATACCTTAAATACATCTTTTCTTCATAGAGACCAGCTAGAATAAATACACACTCAGTGAAGGATACGCTGATACAACAGGAGTAACTGTATTAGGGTGATACAGATCACCCTATTAAAAGACACTTCGTTCACCATTATCATAACACTGAGAGGATACTCACATACTTTTTTCCCCACACGTGTTTTTTTCTTTACATTTGTTTGCTGTTTATTACAGATTGTCACTGAATTGTTGTTGTTGTTTTTACCTCACCTTATTCACTACCATTTTTTCCTCAATTCACGATAGGCACTATACCCAAAAACATTACTCATGAGCAATTTAGCTCATGAGGTATAGGGATATCACGATTTAACCACATCCTCAACCTAATCTTCACCCACACACCAGAGTGGGGCCACACTTAGATGTGTCAACACCAAAACACATCATTCCTGGGTCAACACCTAAGGACACAAGCACGCCATATAATGGTTACTATTTTTGAATCTTATCCCCAGCACTATAATTTAATATAAATCTAGTACTATACCCTAACCCTAATCCTAACCCTAACCCTAACCCCAATCCTAACCCTAACCCTAACCCTAACCCTTAACCCTAACCCTAATCCTAACCCTAACCCTAACCCTAACCTTAACCCCTATCTCTATTACCACGATCCATTCACACTATAAACTTAATCCTTACAACCCTAACCCTAATCCTAACCCTAACCCTAACCCTAACCTTAACCCCTATATCTATTACCACGATCCATTCACACTATAAACTTAATCCTTACCCAGACCTTAGTGTGGGACAACACTTAGACATTTTCATACCCAGCACGAAATTCTGGTATTAAGTCACAAGGATGATAACACACCACACAATGATCACACTATTCTTTAGCCCCAGTACTATAATTTAGTACTAATTAACACACTTATAATTTCCTCATAATTATCAAACAATTCCTCAGTATATATTCGAACTAATGTCCAAACTTACCTTATTTTATTACACTAAGTATATGAAACCCATAATAAATAGAAAATAATCCATCAAATTGGCGGTTTTGAGTACATCAAAAATCGCTCAGTGTGTATGCAGCAATTAACCAAATGGAATTGACAAGAGAGATGTTATAGAGATTAATATTCTTACAAACTGCTTATCTCCAATTTTTAGTTATGATCTTATTCTTCTACAAGTATGCAGATTTCATGCTTGCTTACCAGGAGTTATTCCCAAACGAATAAATGAATACAAACACAAAATAAAAAACATTTTTACTTACCTGAGAATATGACAATCCAAAAATCTCCTGGTGTGTACATAGTGGCTACTACGAAGGAACACACCCATCAGCAACCAATGGGAGGAGACTCCCACACACCAGCAAAGGTCATTGGACAATGCAACATTTGAATCTAGAATTTAAACCCCATCAAGGCAGCAGAGCGGCTTGCCTTGAAAAAGCGGGGAGCGAAACGCGCGCGCCGGCAGTACGGCCGTGTGGGTGTACTTGTGTGTGCACTGTCTCTAATCTATAGCATATCTCTGAATTTAGCGTCTAATATTGTTAGCCCTTTTCAGGGCTGTAATCTTACTTGTATTCTTATATGTGACTAGTTAGTACTCAGTGACAAGTGAAGCAGGAACACACGCTGTCCTGTCAAGATCACTGTACCATTGTATAATTACGGGCAGGCACGCTGACGATCAGCGCTGCCTCACCCGCTTGACAAGCACTTGGTCTGCGAATTAGCGGTATTAAAGGCTGTTTGCAAGAATGACTGCCTTAAATGCGGGAGCAGAGGAACATTGCACTATTACAAAGCCTAATAGCCACTAAAATCCTGTACCATTAATGAACTGTCAGCACTAATACAGACATACTATCTCTACTGTTGAAACACGGGTAGGCACGCCAAACATTAGTGCTGCCTTACCCGCTGATAACACCACCTAGCACCCAGTGACAAGTGAAAGCAGGAACACACGTTGTCCTGTCAATACCACTGGTTCATTGTATAATCACGGGCAGATACGCTGATGATCAGCGCTGCCTTACCCGCTTGACAGCCTCTGGTCTGCGAATTAGCGGTAGTTGGGGCTGCTTGTATTAATGACTGCTCTAAACGCAAAAGCATAGCAGCATTACAGTACTCAAAAGCCTAATAGCCACTAAAATCCTGTACCCGCTTGACAGCCTCTGGTCTGCGAACTAGCGGTATTTGGGGCTGATTGTATTAATGACTGCTCTAAACGCAAAAGCATAGCAGCATTACAGTATTCAAAAGCCTAATAGCCACTTAAATCCTGTACCCTCTTGACAGCCTCTGGTCTGCGAATTAGCGGTATTTGGGGCTGTTTGTATTAATGACTGCTTTAAACGCAAAAGCATAGCAGCATCACAGTATAGCCTAATAGCCACTAAAATCCTGTACCATCAATAGACTGTCAGCACTAATACAGTCTTGCCATCTCTACTGTTGAAATAAAGGCAGACACGCTAAATATTAGCGCTGCCTTACCTGCGATAAATTGGGCTCTTAAAGTAAAATCACTGAAGCTTTAGGAATTGAAGTTCATTTTTACTATATTATAAGCCAAATAACCCAGTATCGTTATTATCATTTTATAAAGACACACTGTCCTGTCACTAATGAAGCTTTAGGCAGATACGCTGAATATCAGCGCTGCCTTGTACACTGACAGCCGGCTATATTAAATTAAAGGCATTAGAGGATTGCGCTGCTTGACTGAATAAACGCTGATAAAGAAACAAATAATTGGAGGGAATTAAAACCCTTAACAACCGAGTCATTTTCAACATCAACACTGTCTACATTACAGTGTTGACACACTGTCAATATTAACGCTCAGTAACCAGCGTGATTATCATATGATTTATAAAGACACACTGTCCTGTCACTAATGAAGCTTTAGGCAGATACGCTGAATATCAGCGCTGCCCTGTACACTGACAGCCGGCTATATAAATTAAAGGCATTAGAGGATTGCGCTGCTTGACTGAATAAACGCTGATAAAGAAACAAATAATTGGAGGGAATTAAAACCCTTAACAACCGAGTCATTTTCAATATCAAGCCTAATTACTCAACACTGTCTACACTACAGTGTTGACACACTGTCAATATTAACGCTCAGTAACCAACGTGATTATCATATGATTTGCTGACAGTTTGGTCCATAGAGATTAAAGATAATTAAGGCTGTAAATTAATACCTGTTTGCTTATTATAACGCAACAGCAGTATATTGTCAACCAGCCCTGCAGTAACAAAGTACCTGCACAATTGCTACAATTGTCTCTATTACACGCTGTTTAGCTACTAAGTGCTGACAAATTGATATATGAATAGGTAATTGGAGGGAATTAAAACCCTTAAAACCAGGTCATTTCAATAAGCAGCTCAAGTGAGTAATATTATCTACACCACAGTGTCGACACACTGTCAGGTTAACACTCAGTAATCAGCGTGATTGTTAAAATATTCACAAATCAGCGCTGTGTCACACGCTGACAGCTTGGTTCATAGGGATTAAAAACAATTGAGGCTGTAATTAGTACCTATTCTGCATGTTGTAACGTAACAACATTATATTATCAACCAGCCTTGCAGTAACAAAGTACCTGCACAATTACTACAATTGTCTTCATAACACGATGCTTAACTCTTAAATGCTGATAGATTGAAATAGGAAAAGGTAATTAGAGGGAATTAGAGCCCCACACCAGGTCATTTCAACATCAGCTTAAGTGTCTAACATTGTCTATACATCAAAGACAATTTGAGGCTGCAATTAATAACTGCCTGCTTATTATAATTGAACCCTATTACATGTTGCCAATTAACTGATAAAGTGTAATAAGGAAAGGTAATTGGAGGCAATTAAAGCCCCTAACCAGGTTATTTCAATATCAGATTATATCGGCATCAAAGTGTCGACACACAATTAAATTAGCAACCAGCGGCAAGCAATATTAAAAGACAGGTGTCAACACAGTAAGAGATTTTGCAACACATATAAAGAAGTAGTTCTCACTTCTAGTGCTAGGAGTGTATTTATAAAACATCCACAAGTGTTTAAGAGGTTTTTCCCACACTTTGCAACAGAGACTGTTGCAAAAAGACGCTAATACCAAATCAATATTAAAGAGACTCATTAAAACACACAAGCAAGTCCCCACATGTGCTGTTTTTAACACTCACTATTTTGCACTTTGTTTGTCAATTTTTGTGTTTTGGTTTTATATATTTCGCAGTTTTTTTAAATAAATGAATTAAAGGTTAATTTTTACTGACTCTAATTAATTCTCTCTGGTGCACCACAAACAAAGACACACGTTCTCTTTCTCCATATTCTCATGCATAATTTTGTGTCAGTGGTAGCACACCCCTAAGAAGTAACACGATATCAATCCATCATTTCAATAAGAGGGGGCCTTCATTTATACCTGAATATACAACTACCAATCCTGTGCGGAAGACTACACAACTCTGTCTTTTGCACATTCCTTGTTGAGCTTGCCTCAAATTCCAAGTCATCCAGCACGGATTGTATAATACATAACATTTTGAGTGACATATAAACTAAACTAGTGCCGCTCTGCTGTATAGTGGGACATTAATTTCTGAACATGTCCAATACAGAGACCTTAACAACTGGTGTGCCTAACTCTAGTTTCAGTCTTAGTCAAGACATTAATGAGAGACAATTGAAATTAAAAAACTGCATGGATAATCTCCTGACAGGAGACATAACGCAGGTCCAAGTAGCAGATGATTGGGTCAATGACCTACACTCACTGAAATTCAATCTCATCAAACAGACAAAATCCTTCTGGAACAAGGCAATATTTGATAGCTACACAAAACAACGTGTGACCCCTAGAGGCCTACGCCCCAGGGTGTTCCCCTCATTTGACCTGGCATCAGAGAACCTTAAAGGAGAATGGGAACAGACCTTAACCAATTGTTCACTTAAACTCATAAATATCTTAACCAAACATGAGGAATTAAAATTAGAACAATATGCCACCGAAATCTCCAGACTCAGCACCAAATTGAAAAACTTTGAGGGTCTAGAAAAATTTCAAAAGATCTATCAGAAATATAAAACTGAAATAGATGTAATGGAGAGAGAGCTAATAAATCGCAAGAAATCTAAACTCCAAAGGGATATACAGGATTTCTCATCTGGTAATATTTATAGATGGAACAATACAAGGCGGAGAATACCTCAGAATCCCAATATGCCATACAACACATCAGAGAATGATTCTTCAGGGAGTGACTCTTCCTATGAACAGGCCTCTGTTAGACGCACGCCCCAGGATTTTTTAGGGGTTACCCCCAGGGAAATCAGGGATGGCATAGGAAGGTTCCCCGAAAGATCAGGAGGGGGAACAAGACGAAAAAAGCAAGCAAAAGATTGGAGGGAAGACAACAGAGATCAGAGAAGGCACAGGTATTAGATGACCAAGACACACTGAAAGTCATCAACCTGACAGAACACCTCCTCACCCCAACACAAATACAGATCCTTGGCAAAGGATTATCATTCAGTCCATCTCAATCATTCAATCGATTTGACTGTGAAAGAGACCTACACTTGTTTGCAAGAAAACTCCTTCTTAAAAAAATCTTCCATAAAAGAGATGATATACTTGTCACCAATGCAAATCAGGACGCTAGTACTGATGGACAAACTATGATTACCAACTACTTCTCTGTGGAGGAACAAAGAGTCATATCTATGATGGAGGAATTATCCAATGAAAATGTCACGGATTCTAATGATAGTGAAGGCCCAGGAAATAAGGGATCCAAACTACTAACCCCTAAGAAAAAGTCCCAATTTTACCCAGACTTTAACATGTGTCCCCAAATCAAAGTATACTTGGACTTGGTGAGCAGGGATCTAGATGAACTGGAAAGATGCAAGCACACTAGATTCCCTCATGACAACCTCACGTCACAAGAAAGACATGCTTTGGATGAAATCAAAAAATGGGATGACACGATAATAAAGCCATCTGATAAAGGGGGCAACGTAGTCCTATGGCCTCGTTCCGGGTACATCAAGGAACTGGAACGACAACTAAATGACAAAACATGCTATCAAAGATTATATTTTAATCCGATGGACAATTTCTTGGAGATATACAATAACATCCTACAAAGGGCTCTGAGAGATAATACCATCACCAAGAAACAATATGAATTTCTCAAAACAGATGAACCAAGGGTGGCAACCCTGTATCTCCTACCCAAGATACATAAGAATGAAAAGAACCCACCAGGGAGACCAATAGTCTCAGGGGTAGGAAGCCTAACAGAAAATGCCAGCAAATTTGTAGACCACTTCCTGAAAGACTATGTATGTACACTACCATCTTACATTCGAGATACGATGGACGTATTGAATAAAATTCAAGATGTGGTACTGAATAACCAAAGCTGGTTAATCACATGTGATGTAGAGAGCCTCTATACCAGTATAATCCATCAATACGGTATAGAGGCTACCAAATACTTTCTGAGCATGGAAAGGACTGACCCATTTAACGATTTCATCGTAAAATTACTACACTTTGTTCTCACGAAGAACTTTTTTGTGTGCAACGATATATTCTACCTCCAGGTACAGGGGACTGCGATGGGTAGCGTTTGTGCACCCACGTATGCGAACCTGTACCTGGGGTGGTGGGAGAGAGAGCACGTGTTTGTTGAATCTAATGAGGAGTATACAGGACACATACTTATGTGGTTGAGATATATTGATGATCTCCTGATCATTTGGGAAGGAGATATAGACCTGTTCACCCAATTCATTAAGAAACTCAACAACAACCAGCTGAATCTTAGACTGACGACAGACATGAGCCAGGAGACAGTGACCTTCCTAGATCTAAAATTAACAATAGAACGAGATGGTCACATCTCCTCGGATGTCTTTCGAAAAAAGACAGCTACTAACTCCATCCTACACCATGATAGCTCCCACTTCCCTCCAGTTCTGAAAGGTCTACCCAAAGGTGAGTTCCTAAGAACCAAGAGGAACTGCTCTCAAATAGAGACATATGACCTGCGAGCAGAACAACTGGGTAATAGATTAGTTAACAGAGGGTACAGTAAACGCCACATTAAAAGAGCTGCCAAAGAGGCCAGAAATTACAACCGAGATGACCTACTCATTCCTCACCCTAAAGATCCTGAAGAGAATAACAACACAGTCAGATACATTGGTACGTACTGTAAGGAATGGAAGGACATACGCCATATCCTGAATAAACACACTGACGTACTCAAAACAGATAAGGATCTTAAAAGCATCATGACAGACCACATTGACATAAGTTGGAGACGAAGCAGCAACTTAAGAGATATATTGGTCCATAGTCATTTAGGGAAAATTGGACCTCCAAGGATCCAGAAAAAAGGTTCATATAAATGTGGCCACTGTAAAGCATGCTCTATCATGATCACCACCACGTCCTTCCAAGACAAATTTGCGAAAAACTGGCAAATAAGAGACTACATCACATGTGACACCCCAGGAGTCATATACAGCCTAACATGTCCATGCAACCTGACATATATAGGTAAAACTCTCAGACCTCTCAAACATCGAATACTTGAGCACCTTGCCAGCATTCGGAATGCCCCAAGAGATAAGCAGAATATGAAGATATTAACACCTATCGCAAAACACTTTTTGCGATTTCACCAGAGTAAATGTGGAGGACTCAAGGCCTTTGGCATGCATAAGGTTGATTTGGGTATCAGACGGGGCAACAAAGATAAGGAATTGCTCCGACAAGAGACCAAATTCATCTTTCTTATGAATACCATGGTCCCCACAGGTCTAAACGAAGAAAATTGCTTTGCAGCTTTCCTTTAAAGCAATACCTTAAATACATCTTTTCTTCATAGAGACCAGCTAGAATAAATACACACTCAGTGAAGGATACGCTGATACAACAGGAGTAACTGTATTAGGGTGATACAGATCACCCTATTAAAAGACACTTCGTTCACCATTATCATAACACTGAGAGGATACTCACATACTTTTTTCCCCACACGTGTTTTTTTCTTTACATTTGTTTGCTGTTTATTACAGATTGTCACTGAATTGTTGTTGTTGTTTTTACCTCACCTTATTCACTACCATTTTTTCCTCAATTCACGATAGGCACTATACCCAAAAACATTACTCATGAGCAATTTAGCTCATGAGGTATAGGGATATCACGATTTAACCACATCCTCAACCTAATCTTCACCCACACACCAGAGTGGGGCCACACTTAGATGTGTCAACACCAAAACACATCATTCCTGGGTCAACACCTAAGGACACAAGCACGCCATATAATGGTTACTATTTTTGAATCTTATCCCCAGCACTATAATTTAATATAAATCTAGTACTATACCCTAACCCTAATCCTAACCCTAACCCTAACCCCAATCCTAACCCTAACCCTAACCCTAACCCTTAACCCTAACCCTAATCCTAACCCTAACCCTAACCCTAACCTTAACCCCTATCTCTATTACCACGATCCATTCACACTATAAACTTAATCCTTACAACCCTAACCCTAATCCTAACCCTAACCCTAACCCTAACCTTAACCCCTATATCTATTACCACGATCCATTCACACTATAAACTTAATCCTTACCCAGACCTTAGTGTGGGACAACACTTAGACATTTTCATACCCAGCACGAAATTCTGGTATTAAGTCACAAGGATGATAACACACCACACAATGATCACACTATTCTTTAGCCCCAGTACTATAATTTAGTACTAATTAACACACTTATAATTTCCTCATAATTATCAAACAATTCCTCAGTATATATTCGAACTAATGTCCAAACTTACCTTATTTTATTACACTAAGTATATGAAACCCATAATAAATAGAAAATAATCCATCAAATTGGCGGTTTTGAGTACATCAAAAATCGCTCAGTGTGTATGCAGCAATTAACCAAATGGAATTGACAAGAGAGATGTTATAGAGATTAATATTCTTACAAACTGCTTATCTCCAATTTTTAGTTATGATCTTATTCTTCTACAAGTATGCAGATTTCATGCTTGCTTACCAGGAGTTATTCCCAAACGAATAAATGAATACAAACACAAAATAAAAAACATTTTTACTTACCTGAGAATATGACAATCCAAAAATCTCCTGGTGTGTACATAGTGGCTACTACGAAGGAACACACCCATCAGCAACCAATGGGAGGAGACTCCCACACACCAGCAAAGGTCATTGGACAATGCAACATTTGAATCTAGAATTTAAACCCCATCAAGGCAGCAGAGCGGCTTGCCTTGAAAAAGCGGGGAGCGAAACGCGCGCGCCGGCAGTACGGCCGTGTGGGTGTACTTGTGTGTGCACTGTCTCTAATCTATAGCATATCTCTGAATTTAGCGTCTAATATTGTTAGCCCTTTTCAGGGCTGTAATCTTACTTGTATTCTTATATGTGACTAGTTAGTACTCAGTGACAAGTGAAGCAGGAACACACGCTGTCCTGTCAAGATCACTGTACCATTGTATAATTACGGGCAGGCACGCTGACGATCAGCGCTGCCTCACCCGCTTGACAAGCACTTGGTCTGCGAATTAGCGGTATTAAAGGCTGTTTGCAAGAATGACTGCCTTAAATGCGGGAGCAGAGGAACATTGCACTATTACAAAGCCTAATAGCCACTAAAATCCTGTACCATTAATGAACTGTCAGCACTAATACAGACATACTATCTCTACTGTTGAAACACGGGTAGGCACGCCAAACATTAGTGCTGCCTTACCCGCTGATAACACCACCTAGCACCCAGTGACAAGTGAAAGCAGGAACACACGTTGTCCTGTCAATACCACTGGTTCATTGTATAATCACGGGCAGATACGCTGATGATCAGCGCTGCCTTACCCGCTTGACAGCCTCTGGTCTGCGAATTAGCGGTAGTTGGGGCTGCTTGTATTAATGACTGCTCTAAACGCAAAAGCATAGCAGCATTACAGTACTCAAAAGCCTAATAGCCACTAAAATCCTGTACCCGCTTGACAGCCTCTGGTCTGCGAACTAGCGGTATTTGGGGCTGATTGTATTAATGACTGCTCTAAACGCAAAAGCATAGCAGCATTACAGTATTCAAAAGCCTAATAGCCACTTAAATCCTGTACCCTCTTGACAGCCTCTGGTCTGCGAATTAGCGGTATTTGGGGCTGTTTGTATTAATGACTGCTTTAAACGCAAAAGCATAGCAGCATCACAGTATAGCCTAATAGCCACTAAAATCCTGTACCATCAATAGACTGTCAGCACTAATACAGTCTTGCCATCTCTACTGTTGAAATAAAGGCAGACACGCTAAATATTAGCGCTGCCTTACCTGCGATAAATTGGGCTCTTAAAGTAAAATCACTGAAGCTTTAGGAATTGAAGTTCATTTTTACTATATTATAAGCCAAATAACCCAGTATCGTTATTATCATTTTATAAAGACACACTGTCCTGTCACTAATGAAGCTTTAGGCAGATACGCTGAATATCAGCGCTGCCTTGTACACTGACAGCCGGCTATATTAAATTAAAGGCATTAGAGGATTGCGCTGCTTGACTGAATAAACGCTGATAAAGAAACAAATAATTGGAGGGAATTAAAACCCTTAACAACCGAGTCATTTTCAACATCAACACTGTCTACATTACAGTGTTGACACACTGTCAATATTAACGCTCAGTAACCAGCGTGATTATCATATGATTTATAAAGACACACTGTCCTGTCACTAATGAAGCTTTAGGCAGATACGCTGAATATCAGCGCTGCCCTGTACACTGACAGCCGGCTATATAAATTAAAGGCATTAGAGGATTGCGCTGCTTGACTGAATAAACGCTGATAAAGAAACAAATAATTGGAGGGAATTAAAACCCTTAACAACCGAGTCATTTTCAATATCAAGCCTAATTACTCAACACTGTCTACACTACAGTGTTGACACACTGTCAATATTAACGCTCAGTAACCAACGTGATTATCATATGATTTGCTGACAGTTTGGTCCATAGAGATTAAAGATAATTAAGGCTGTAAATTAATACCTGTTTGCTTATTATAACGCAACAGCAGTATATTGTCAACCAGCCCTGCAGTAACAAAGTACCTGCACAATTGCTACAATTGTCTCTATTACACGCTGTTTAGCTACTAAGTGCTGACAAATTGATATATGAATAGGTAATTGGAGGGAATTAAAACCCTTAAAACCAGGTCATTTCAATAAGCAGCTCAAGTGAGTAATATTATCTACACCACAGTGTCGACACACTGTCAGGTTAACACTCAGTAATCAGCGTGATTGTTAAAATATTCACAAATCAGCGCTGTGTCACACGCTGACAGCTTGGTTCATAGGGATTAAAAACAATTGAGGCTGTAATTAGTACCTATTCTGCATGTTGTAACGTAACAACATTATATTATCAACCAGCCTTGCAGTAACAAAGTACCTGCACAATTACTACAATTGTCTTCATAACACGATGCTTAACTCTTAAATGCTGATAGATTGAAATAGGAAAAGGTAATTAGAGGGAATTAGAGCCCCACACCAGGTCATTTCAACATCAGCTTAAGTGTCTAACATTGTCTATACATCAAAGACAATTTGAGGCTGCAATTAATAACTGCCTGCTTATTATAATTGAACCCTATTACATGTTGCCAATTAACTGATAAAGTGTAATAAGGAAAGGTAATTGGAGGCAATTAAAGCCCCTAACCAGGTTATTTCAATATCAGATTATATCGGCATCAAAGTGTCGACACACAATTAAATTAGCAACCAGCGGCAAGCAATATTAAAAGACAGGTGTCAACACAGTAAGAGATTTTGCAACACATATAAAGAAGTAGTTCTCACTTCTAGTGCTAGGAGTGTATTTATAAAACATCCACAAGTGTTTAAGAGGTTTTTCCCACACTTTGCAACAGAGACTGTTGCAAAAAGACGCTAATACCAAATCAATATTAAAGAGACTCATTAAAACACACAAGCAAGTCCCCACATGTGCTGTTTTTAACACTCACTATTTTGCACTTTGTTTGTCAATTTTTGTGTTTTGGTTTTATATATTTCGCAGTTTTTTTAAATAAATGAATTAAAGGTTAATTTTTACTGACTCTAATTAATTCTCTCTGGTGCACCACAAACAAAGACACACGTTCTCTTTCTCCATATTCTCATGCATAATTTTGTGTCAGTGGTAGCACACCCCTAAGAAGTAACACGATATCAATCCATCATTTCAATAAGAGGGGGCCTTCATTTATACCTGAATATACAACTACCAATCCTGTGCGGAAGACTACACAACTCTGTCTTTTGCACATTCCTTGTTGAGCTTGCCTCAAATTCCAAGTCATCCAGCACGGATTGTATAATACATAACATTTTGAGTGACATATAAACTAAACTAGTGCCGCTCTGCTGTATAGTGGGACATTAATTTCTGAACATGTCCAATACAGAGACCTTAACAACTGGTGTGCCTAACTCTAGTTTCAGTCTTAGTCAAGACATTAATGAGAGACAATTGAAATTAAAAAACTGCATGGATAATCTCCTGACAGGAGACATAACGCAGGTCCAAGTAGCAGATGATTGGGTCAATGACCTACACTCACTGAAATTCAATCTCATCAAACAGACAAAATCCTTCTGGAACAAGGCAATATTTGATAGCTACACAAAACAACGTGTGACCCCTAGAGGCCTACGCCCCAGGGTGTTCCCCTCATTTGACCTGGCATCAGAGAACCTTAAAGGAGAATGGGAACAGACCTTAACCAATTGTTCACTTAAACTCATAAATATCTTAACCAAACATGAGGAATTAAAATTAGAACAATATGCCACCGAAATCTCCAGACTCAGCACCAAATTGAAAAACTTTGAGGGTCTAGAAAAATTTCAAAAGATCTATCAGAAATATAAAACTGAAATAGATGTAATGGAGAGAGAGCTAATAAATCGCAAGAAATCTAAACTCCAAAGGGATATACAGGATTTCTCATCTGGTAATATTTATAGATGGAACAATACAAGGCGGAGAATACCTCAGAATCCCAATATGCCATACAACACATCAGAGAATGATTCTTCAGGGAGTGACTCTTCCTATGAACAGGCCTCTGTTAGACGCACGCCCCAGGATTTTTTAGGGGTTACCCCCAGGGAAATCAGGGATGGCATAGGAAGGTTCCCCGAAAGATCAGGAGGGGGAACAAGACGAAAAAAGCAAGCAAAAGATTGGAGGGAAGACAACAGAGATCAGAGAAGGCACAGGTATTAGATGACCAAGACACACTGAAAGTCATCAACCTGACAGAACACCTCCTCACCCCAACACAAATACAGATCCTTGGCAAAGGATTATCATTCAGTCCATCTCAATCATTCAATCGATTTGACTGTGAAAGAGACCTACACTTGTTTGCAAGAAAACTCCTTCTTAAAAAAATCTTCCATAAAAGAGATGATATACTTGTCACCAATGCAAATCAGGACGCTAGTACTGATGGACAAACTATGATTACCAACTACTTCTCTGTGGAGGAACAAAGAGTCATATCTATGATGGAGGAATTATCCAATGAAAATGTCACGGATTCTAATGATAGTGAAGGCCCAGGAAATAAGGGATCCAAACTACTAACCCCTAAGAAAAAGTCCCAATTTTACCCAGACTTTAACATGTGTCCCCAAATCAAAGTATACTTGGACTTGGTGAGCAGGGATCTAGATGAACTGGAAAGATGCAAGCACACTAGATTCCCTCATGACAACCTCACGTCACAAGAAAGACATGCTTTGGATGAAATCAAAAAATGGGATGACACGATAATAAAGCCATCTGATAAAGGGGGCAACGTAGTCCTATGGCCTCGTTCCGGGTACATCAAGGAACTGGAACGACAACTAAATGACAAAACATGCTATCAAAGATTATATTTTAATCCGATGGACAATTTCTTGGAGATATACAATAACATCCTACAAAGGGCTCTGAGAGATAATACCATCACCAAGAAACAATATGAATTTCTCAAAACAGATGAACCAAGGGTGGCAACCCTGTATCTCCTACCCAAGATACATAAGAATGAAAAGAACCCACCAGGGAGACCAATAGTCTCAGGGGTAGGAAGCCTAACAGAAAATGCCAGCAAATTTGTAGACCACTTCCTGAAAGACTATGTATGTACACTACCATCTTACATTCGAGATACGATGGACGTATTGAATAAAATTCAAGATGTGGTACTGAATAACCAAAGCTGGTTAATCACATGTGATGTAGAGAGCCTCTATACCAGTATAATCCATCAATACGGTATAGAGGCTACCAAATACTTTCTGAGCATGGAAAGGACTGACCCATTTAACGATTTCATCGTAAAATTACTACACTTTGTTCTCACGAAGAACTTTTTTGTGTGCAACGATATATTCTACCTCCAGGTACAGGGGACTGCGATGGGTAGCGTTTGTGCACCCACGTATGCGAACCTGTACCTGGGGTGGTGGGAGAGAGAGCACGTGTTTGTTGAATCTAATGAGGAGTATACAGGACACATACTTATGTGGTTGAGATATATTGATGATCTCCTGATCATTTGGGAAGGAGATATAGACCTGTTCACCCAATTCATTAAGAAACTCAACAACAACCAGCTGAATCTTAGACTGACGACAGACATGAGCCAGGAGACAGTGACCTTCCTAGATCTAAAATTAACAATAGAACGAGATGGTCACATCTCCTCGGATGTCTTTCGAAAAAAGACAGCTACTAACTCCATCCTACACCATGATAGCTCCCACTTCCCTCCAGTTCTGAAAGGTCTACCCAAAGGTGAGTTCCTAAGAACCAAGAGGAACTGCTCTCAAATAGAGACATATGACCTGCGAGCAGAACAACTGGGTAATAGATTAGTTAACAGAGGGTACAGTAAACGCCACATTAAAAGAGCTGCCAAAGAGGCCAGAAATTACAACCGAGATGACCTACTCATTCCTCACCCTAAAGATCCTGAAGAGAATAACAACACAGTCAGATACATTGGTACGTACTGTAAGGAATGGAAGGACATACGCCATATCCTGAATAAACACACTGACGTACTCAAAACAGATAAGGATCTTAAAAGCATCATGACAGACCACATTGACATAAGTTGGAGACGAAGCAGCAACTTAAGAGATATATTGGTCCATAGTCATTTAGGGAAAATTGGACCTCCAAGGATCCAGAAAAAAGGTTCATATAAATGTGGCCACTGTAAAGCATGCTCTATCATGATCACCACCACGTCCTTCCAAGACAAATTTGCGAAAAACTGGCAAATAAGAGACT
Source organism: Crinia signifera (assembly GCF_055691185.1). Classification (NCBI taxonomy): domain Eukaryota; kingdom Metazoa; phylum Chordata; class Amphibia; order Anura; family Myobatrachidae; genus Crinia; species Crinia signifera. The sequence continues at coordinate 87,615 of NW_028142258.1, read as the reverse complement.
ACATCACATGTGACACCCCAGGAGTCATATACAGCCTAACATGTCCATGCAACCTGACATATATAGGTAAAACTCTCAGACCTCTCAAACATCGAATACTTGAGCACCTTGCCAGCATTCGGAATGCCCCAAGAGATAAGCAGAATATGAAGATATTAACACCTATCGCAAAACACTTTTTGCGATTTCACCAGAGTAAATGTGGAGGACTCAAGGCCTTTGGCATGCATAAGGTTGATTTGGGTATCAGACGGGGCAACAAAGATAAGGAATTGCTCCGACAAGAGACCAAATTCATCTTTCTTATGAATACCATGGTCCCCACAGGTCTAAACGAAGAAAATTGCTTTGCAGCTTTCCTTTAAAGCAATACCTTAAATACATCTTTTCTTCATAGAGACCAGCTAGAATAAATACACACTCAGTGAAGGATACGCTGATACAACAGGAGTAACTGTATTAGGGTGATACAGATCACCCTATTAAAAGACACTTCGTTCACCATTATCATAACACTGAGAGGATACTCACATACTTTTTTCCCCACACGTGTTTTTTTCTTTACATTTGTTTGCTGTTTATTACAGATTGTCACTGAATTGTTGTTGTTGTTTTTACCTCACCTTATTCACTACCATTTTTTCCTCAATTCACGATAGGCACTATACCCAAAAACATTACTCATGAGCAATTTAGCTCATGAGGTATAGGGATATCACGATTTAACCACATCCTCAACCTAATCTTCACCCACACACCAGAGTGGGGCCACACTTAGATGTGTCAACACCAAAACACATCATTCCTGGGTCAACACCTAAGGACACAAGCACGCCATATAATGGTTACTATTTTTGAATCTTATCCCCAGCACTATAATTTAATATAAATCTAGTACTATACCCTAACCCTAATCCTAACCCTAACCCTAACCCCAATCCTAACCCTAACCCTAACCCTAACCCTTAACCCTAACCCTAATCCTAACCCTAACCCTAACCCTAACCTTAACCCCTATCTCTATTACCACGATCCATTCACACTATAAACTTAATCCTTACAACCCTAACCCTAATCCTAACCCTAACCCTAACCCTAACCTTAACCCCTATATCTATTACCACGATCCATTCACACTATAAACTTAATCCTTACCCAGACCTTAGTGTGGGACAACACTTAGACATTTTCATACCCAGCACGAAATTCTGGTATTAAGTCACAAGGATGATAACACACCACACAATGATCACACTATTCTTTAGCCCCAGTACTATAATTTAGTACTAATTAACACACTTATAATTTCCTCATAATTATCAAACAATTCCTCAGTATATATTCGAACTAATGTCCAAACTTACCTTATTTTATTACACTAAGTATATGAAACCCATAATAAATAGAAAATAATCCATCAAATTGGCGGTTTTGAGTACATCAAAAATCGCTCAGTGTGTATGCAGCAATTAACCAAATGGAATTGACAAGAGAGATGTTATAGAGATTAATATTCTTACAAACTGCTTATCTCCAATTTTTAGTTATGATCTTATTCTTCTACAAGTATGCAGATTTCATGCTTGCTTACCAGGAGTTATTCCCAAACGAATAAATGAATACAAACACAAAATAAAAAACATTTTTACTTACCTGAGAATATGACAATCCAAAAATCTCCTGGTGTGTACATAGTGGCTACTACGAAGGAACACACCCATCAGCAACCAATGGGAGGAGACTCCCACACACCAGCAAAGGTCATTGGACAATGCAACATTTGAATCTAGAATTTAAACCCCATCAAGGCAGCAGAGCGGCTTGCCTTGAAAAAGCGGGGAGCGAAACGCGCGCGCCGGCAGTACGGCCGTGTGGGTGTACTTGTGTGTGCACTGTCTCTAATCTATAGCATATCTCTGAATTTAGCGTCTAATATTGTTAGCCCTTTTCAGGGCTGTAATCTTACTTGTATTCTTATATGTGACTAGTTAGTACTCAGTGACAAGTGAAGCAGGAACACACGCTGTCCTGTCAAGATCACTGTACCATTGTATAATTACGGGCAGGCACGCTGACGATCAGCGCTGCCTCACCCGCTTGACAAGCACTTGGTCTGCGAATTAGCGGTATTAAAGGCTGTTTGCAAGAATGACTGCCTTAAATGCGGGAGCAGAGGAACATTGCACTATTACAAAGCCTAATAGCCACTAAAATCCTGTACCATTAATGAACTGTCAGCACTAATACAGACATACTATCTCTACTGTTGAAACACGGGTAGGCACGCCAAACATTAGTGCTGCCTTACCCGCTGATAACACCACCTAGCACCCAGTGACAAGTGAAAGCAGGAACACACGTTGTCCTGTCAATACCACTGGTTCATTGTATAATCACGGGCAGATACGCTGATGATCAGCGCTGCCTTACCCGCTTGACAGCCTCTGGTCTGCGAATTAGCGGTAGTTGGGGCTGCTTGTATTAATGACTGCTCTAAACGCAAAAGCATAGCAGCATTACAGTACTCAAAAGCCTAATAGCCACTAAAATCCTGTACCCGCTTGACAGCCTCTGGTCTGCGAACTAGCGGTATTTGGGGCTGATTGTATTAATGACTGCTCTAAACGCAAAAGCATAGCAGCATTACAGTATTCAAAAGCCTAATAGCCACTTAAATCCTGTACCCTCTTGACAGCCTCTGGTCTGCGAATTAGCGGTATTTGGGGCTGTTTGTATTAATGACTGCTTTAAACGCAAAAGCATAGCAGCATCACAGTATAGCCTAATAGCCACTAAAATCCTGTACCATCAATAGACTGTCAGCACTAATACAGTCTTGCCATCTCTACTGTTGAAATAAAGGCAGACACGCTAAATATTAGCGCTGCCTTACCTGCGATAAATTGGGCTCTTAAAGTAAAATCACTGAAGCTTTAGGAATTGAAGTTCATTTTTACTATATTATAAGCCAAATAACCCAGTATCGTTATTATCATTTTATAAAGACACACTGTCCTGTCACTAATGAAGCTTTAGGCAGATACGCTGAATATCAGCGCTGCCTTGTACACTGACAGCCGGCTATATTAAATTAAAGGCATTAGAGGATTGCGCTGCTTGACTGAATAAACGCTGATAAAGAAACAAATAATTGGAGGGAATTAAAACCCTTAACAACCGAGTCATTTTCAACATCAACACTGTCTACATTACAGTGTTGACACACTGTCAATATTAACGCTCAGTAACCAGCGTGATTATCATATGATTTATAAAGACACACTGTCCTGTCACTAATGAAGCTTTAGGCAGATACGCTGAATATCAGCGCTGCCCTGTACACTGACAGCCGGCTATATAAATTAAAGGCATTAGAGGATTGCGCTGCTTGACTGAATAAACGCTGATAAAGAAACAAATAATTGGAGGGAATTAAAACCCTTAACAACCGAGTCATTTTCAATATCAAGCCTAATTACTCAACACTGTCTACACTACAGTGTTGACACACTGTCAATATTAACGCTCAGTAACCAACGTGATTATCATATGATTTGCTGACAGTTTGGTCCATAGAGATTAAAGATAATTAAGGCTGTAAATTAATACCTGTTTGCTTATTATAACGCAACAGCAGTATATTGTCAACCAGCCCTGCAGTAACAAAGTACCTGCACAATTGCTACAATTGTCTCTATTACACGCTGTTTAGCTACTAAGTGCTGACAAATTGATATATGAATAGGTAATTGGAGGGAATTAAAACCCTTAAAACCAGGTCATTTCAATAAGCAGCTCAAGTGAGTAATATTATCTACACCACAGTGTCGACACACTGTCAGGTTAACACTCAGTAATCAGCGTGATTGTTAAAATATTCACAAATCAGCGCTGTGTCACACGCTGACAGCTTGGTTCATAGGGATTAAAAACAATTGAGGCTGTAATTAGTACCTATTCTGCATGTTGTAACGTAACAACATTATATTATCAACCAGCCTTGCAGTAACAAAGTACCTGCACAATTACTACAATTGTCTTCATAACACGATGCTTAACTCTTAAATGCTGATAGATTGAAATAGGAAAAGGTAATTAGAGGGAATTAGAGCCCCACACCAGGTCATTTCAACATCAGCTTAAGTGTCTAACATTGTCTATACATCAAAGACAATTTGAGGCTGCAATTAATAACTGCCTGCTTATTATAATTGAACCCTATTACATGTTGCCAATTAACTGATAAAGTGTAATAAGGAAAGGTAATTGGAGGCAATTAAAGCCCCTAACCAGGTTATTTCAATATCAGATTATATCGGCATCAAAGTGTCGACACACAATTAAATTAGCAACCAGCGGCAAGCAATATTAAAAGACAGGTGTCAACACAGTAAGAGATTTTGCAACACATATAAAGAAGTAGTTCTCACTTCTAGTGCTAGGAGTGTATTTATAAAACATCCACAAGTGTTTAAGAGGTTTTTCCCACACTTTGCAACAGAGACTGTTGCAAAAAGACGCTAATACCAAATCAATATTAAAGAGACTCATTAAAACACACAAGCAAGTCCCCACATGTGCTGTTTTTAACACTCACTATTTTGCACTTTGTTTGTCAATTTTTGTGTTTTGGTTTTATATATTTCGCAGTTTTTTTAAATAAATGAATTAAAGGTTAATTTTTACTGACTCTAATTAATTCTCTCTGGTGCACCACAAACAAAGACACACGTTCTCTTTCTCCATATTCTCAACCCTGGGCATGGCAGGGGGCTTAAGGGGGCCAGGACCCGCCCACTTCCGCTTTGGGGGCCAGCAACAGTTGCCAGGGCAACCCTGGGCATGGCAGGGGGCTTAAGGGGGCCTGGACCCGCCCACTTCCGCTTTGGGGGCCAGCAACAGTTGCCAGGGCAACCCTGGGCATGGCAGGGGGCTTAAGGGCGCCTGGACCCGCCCACTTCCGCTTTGGGGGCCAGCAACAGTTGCCAGGGCAAACCTGGGTATGGCAGGGGGCTTAAGGGGGCCAGGACCCGCCCACTTCCGCTTTGGGGGCCAGCAACATTTGCCAGGGCAACCCTGGGCATGGCAGGGGGCTTAAGGGGGCCTGGACCCGCCCACTTCCGCTTTGGGGGCCAGCAACAGTTGTCAGGGCAACACTGGGCATGGCAGGGGGCTTAAGGGGGCCAGGACCCGCCCACTTCCGCTTTGGGGGCCAGCAACAGTTGCCAGGGCAACCCTGGGCATGGCCGGGGGCTTAAGGGGGCCTGGACCCGCCCACTTCCGCTTTTGGGGGCCAGCAACAGTTGCCAGGGCAACACTGGGCATGGCAGGGGGCTTAAGGGCGCCTGGACCCGCCCACTTCCGCTTTGGGGGCCAGCAACAGTTGCCAGGGCAACACTGGGCATGGCAGGGGGCTTAAGGGGGCCTGGACCCGCCCACTTCCGCTTTGGGGGCCAGCAACAGTTGCCAGGGCAACACTGGGCATGGCAGGGGGCTTAAGGGGGCCAGGACCCGCCCACTTCCGCTTTGGGGGCCAGCAACAGTTGCCAGGGCAACCCTGGGCATGGCAGGGGGCTTAAGGGGGCCTGGACCCGCCCACTTCCGCTTTGGGGGCCAGCAACAGTTGTCAGGGCAACACTGGGCATGGCAGGGGGCTTAAGGGGGCCAGGACCCGCCCACTTCCGCTTTGGGGGCCAGCAACAGTTGCCTGGGCAGCTCTGGGCATGGCAGTGGGCTTAAGGGCGCCTGGACCCGCCCACTTCCGCTTTGGGGGCCAGCAACAGTTGCCAGGGCAACCCTGGGCATGGCAGGGGGCTTAAGGGCTCCTGGACCCGCCCACTTCCGCTTTGGGGGCCAGCAACAGTTGCCAGGACAACCCTGGGGATGGCAGGGGGCTTAAGGGGGCCTGGACCCGCCCACTTCCGCTTTGGGGGCCAGCAACAGTTGCCAGGACAACCCTGGGGATGGCAGGGGGCTTAAGGGGGCCTGCACCCGCCCACTTCCGCTTTGGGGACCAGCAACAGTTGCCAGGGCAACCCTGGGCATGGCAGGGGGTTTAAGGGGGCCTGGACCCGCCCACTTCCGCTTTGGGGGCCAGCAACAGTTGCCAGGGCAACTCTGGGCATGGCAGGGGGCTTAAGGGGGCCTGGACCCGCCCACTTCCGCTTTGGGGGCCAGCAACAGTTGCCAGGGCAACCCTGGGCATGGCAGGGGGCTTAAGGGGGCCTGGACCCGCCCACTTCCGCTTTGGGGGCCAGCAACAGTTGCCAGGGCCACCCTGGGCATGGCAGGGGGCTTAAGGGGGCCTGGACCCGCCCACTTCCGCTTTGGGGGCCAGCAACAGTTGCCAGGGCAACACTGGGCATGGCAGGGGGCTTAAGGGGGCCTGGACCCGCCCACTTCCGCTTTGGGGGCCAGCAACAGTTGCCAGGGCAATCCTGGGCATAGCAGGGGGCTTAAGGGGGCCTGGACCCGCCCACTTCCGCTTTGGGGGCCAGCAACAGTTGCCAGGGCAACCCTGCGCATGGCAGGGGGCTTAAGGGGGCCTGGACCCGCCCACTTCCGCTTTTGGGGCCCAGCAACAGTTGCCAGGGCAACACTGGGCATGGCAGGGGGCTTAAGGGGGCCAGGAACCGCCCACTTCCGCTTTGGGGGCCAGCAACAGTTGCCAGGGCAACCCTGGGCATGGCAGGGGGCCTGGACCCGCCCACTTCCGCTTTGGGGGCCAGCAACAGTTGCCAGGGCAACCCTGGGCATGGCAGTGGGCTTAAGGGCTCCTGGACCCGTCCACTTCCGCTTTGGGGGCCAGCAACAGTTGCCAGGACAACCCTGGGGATGGCAGGGGGCTTAAGGGGGCCTGGACCCGCCCACTTCCGCTTTGGGGGCCAGCAACAGTTGCCAGGGCAACCCTGGGCATGGCAGGGGGCTTAAGCGGGCCTGGACCCGCCCACTTCCGCTTTGGGGGCCAGCAACAGTTGCCAGGGCAACCCTGGGCATGGCAGGGGGATTAAGGGGGCCTGGACCCGCCCACTTCCGCTTTGGGGGCCAGCAACAGTTGCCAGGGCAACACTGGGCATGGCAGGGGGCTTAAGGGGGCCAGGACCCGCCCACTTCCGCTTTGGGGGCCAGCAACAGTTGCCAGGGCAACCCTGGGCATGGCAGGGGGCTTAAGGGCGCCTGGACCCGCCCACTTCCGCTTTGGGGGCCAGCAACAGTTGCCAGGGCAACCCTGGGCATGGCAGGGGGCTTAAGGGGGCCAGGACCCGCCCACTTCCGCTTTGGGGGCCAGCAACATTTGCCAGGGCAACCCTGGGCATGGCAGGGGGCTTAAGGGGGCCTGGACCCGCCCACTTCCGCTTTGGGGGCCAGCAACAGTTGTCAGGGCAACACTGGGCATGGCAGGGGGCTTAAGGGGGCCAGGACCCGCCCACTTCCGCTTTGGGGGCCAGCAACAGTTGCCAGGGCAACCCTGGGCATGGCAGGGGGATTAAGGGGGCCTGGACCCGCCCACTTCCGCTTTGGGGGCCAGCAACAGTTGCCAGGGCAACACTGGGCATGGCAGGGGGCTTAAGGGGGCCAGGACCCGCCCACTTCCGCTTTGGGGGCCAGCAACAGTTGCCAGGGCAACCCTGGGCATGGCAGGGGGCTTAAGGGCGCCTGGACCCGCCCACTTCCGCTTTGGGGGCCAGCAACAGTTGCCAGGGCAACCCTGGGCATGGCAGGGGGCTTAAGGGGGCCAGGACCCGCCCACTTCCGCTTTGGGGGCCAGCAACAGTTGCCAGGGCAACCCTGGGCATGGCAGGGGGATTAAGGGGGCCTGGACCCGCCCACTTCCGCTTTGGGGGCCAGCAACAGTTGCCAGGGCAAACCTGGGCATGGCAGGGGGCTTAAGGGGGCCAGGACCCGCCCACTTCCGCTTTGGGGGCCAGCAACATTTGCCAGGGCAACCCTGGGCATGGCAGGGGGCTTAAGGGGGCCTGGACCCGCCCACTTCCGCTTTGGGGGCCAGCAACAGTTGTCAGGGCAACACTGGGCATGGCAGGGGGCTTAAGGGGGCCAGGACCCGCCCACTTCCGCTTTGGGGGCCAGCAACAGTTGCCTGGGCAGCTCTGGGCATGGCAGTGGGCTTAAGGGCGCCTGGACCCGCCCACTTCCGCTTTGGGGGCCAGCAACAGTTGCCAGGGCAACCCTGGGCATGGCAGGGGGCTTAAGGGCTCCTGGACCCGCCCACTTCCGCTTTGGGGGCCAGCAACAGTTGCCAGGACAACCCTGGGGATGGCAGGGGGCTTAAGGGGGCCTGGACCCGCCCACTTCCGCTTTGGGGGCCAGCAACAGTTGCCAGGACAACCCTGGGGATGGCAGGGGGCTTAAGGGGGCCTGCACCCGCCCACTTCCGCTTTGGGGGCCAGCAACAGTTGCCAGGGCAACCCTGGGCATGGCAGGGGGCTTAAGGGGGCCAGGACCCGCCCACTTCCGCTTTGGGGGCCAGCAACAGTTGCCAGGGCAACCCTGGGCATGGCAGGGGGCTTAAGGGGGCCTGGACCCGCCCACTTCCGCTTTGGGGGCCAGCAACAGTTGCCAGGGCAACCCTGGGCATGGCAGGGGGCTTAAGGGCGCCTGGACCCGCCCACTTCCGCTTTGGGGGCCAGCAACAGTTGCCAGGGCAAACCTGGGTATGGCAGGGGGCTTAAGGGGGCCAGGACCCGCCCACTTCCGCTTTGGGGGCCAGCAACATTTGCCAGGGCAACCCTGGGCATGGCAGGGGGCTTAAGGGGGCCTGGACCCGCCCACTTCCGCTTTGGGGGCCAGCAACAGTTGTCAGGGCAACACTGGGCATGGCAGGGGGCTTAAGGGGGCCAGGACCCGCCCACTTCCGCTTTGGGGGCCAGCAACAGTTGCCAGGGCAACCCTGGGCATGGCCGGGGGCTTAAGGGGGCCTGGACCCGCCCACTTCCGCTTTGGGGGCCAGCAACAGTTGTCAGGGCAACACTGGGCATGGCAGGGGGCTTAAGGGGGCCAGGACCCGCCCACTTCCGCTTTGGGGGCCAGCAACAGTTGCCAGGGCAACCCTGGGCATGGCCGGGGGCTTAAGGGGGCCTGGACCCGCCCACTTCCGCTTTTGGGGGCCAGCAACAGTTGCCAGGGCAACACTGGGCATGGCAGGGGGCTTAAGGGCGCCTGGACCCGCCCACTTCCGCTTTGGGGGCCAGCAACAGTTGCCAGGGCAACACTGGGCATGGCAGGGGGCTTAAGGGGGCCTGGACCCGCCCACTTCCGCTTTGGGGGCCAGCAACAGTTGCCAGGGCAACACTGGGCATGGCAGGGGGCTTAAGGGGGCCAGGACCCGCCCACTTCCGCTTTGGGGGCCAGCAACAGTTGCCAGGGCAACCCTGGGCATGGCAGGGGGCTTAAGGGGGCCTGGACCCGCCCACTTCCGCTTTGGGGGCCAGCAACAGTTGTCAGGGCAACACTGGGCATGGCAGGGGGCTTAAGGGGGCCAGGACCCGCCCACTTCCGCTTTGGGGGCCAGCAACAGTTGCCTGGGCAGCTCTGGGCATGGCAGTGGGCTTAAGGGCGCCTGGACCCGCCCACTTCCGCTTTGGGGGCCAGCAACAGTTGCCAGGGCAACCCTGGGCATGGCAGGGGGCTTAAGGGCTCCTGGACCCGCCCACTTCCGCTTTGGGGGCCAGCAACAGTTGCCAGGACAACCCTGGGGATGGCAGGGGGCTTAAGGGGGCCTGGACCCGCCCACTTCCGCTTTGGGGGCCAGCAACAGTTGCCAGGACAACCCTGGGGATGGCAGGGGGCTTAAGGGGGCCTGCACCCGCCCACTTCCGCTTTGGGGACCAGCAACAGTTGCCAGGGCAACCCTGGGCATGGCAGGGGGCTTAAGGGGGCCAGGACCCGCCCACTTCCGCTTTGGGGGCCAGCAACAGTTGCCAGGGCAACCCTGGGCATGGCAGGGGGCTTAAGGGGGCCTGGACCCGCCCACTTCCGCTTTTGGGGGCCAGCAACAGTTGCCAGGGCAACACTGGGCATGGCAGGGGGCTTAAGGGGGCCAGGACCCGCCCACTTCCGCTTTTGGGGGCCAGCAACAGTTACCAGGGCAACCCTGGGCATGGCAGGGGGCTTAAGGGCGCCTGGACCCGCCCACTTCCGCTTTGGGGGCCAGCAACAGTTGCCAGGCAACCCTGGGCATGGCAGGGGGCTTAAGGGGGCCTGGACCCGCCCACTTCCGCTTTTGGGGCCCAGCAACAGTTGCCAGGGCAACACTGGGCATGGCAGGGGGCTTAAGGGGGCCAGGACCCGCCCACTTCCGCTTTGGGGGCCAGCAACAGTTGCCAGGGCAACCCTGGGCATGGCAGGGGGCTTAAGGGGGCCTTGACCCGCCCACTTCCGCTTTGGGGGCCAGCAACAGTTGCCAGGGCAACACTGGGCATGGCAGGGGGCTTAATGGGGCCTGGACCCGCCCACTTCCGCTTTGGGGGCCAGCAACAGTTACCAGGGCAACCCTGGGCATGGCAGGGGGCTTAAGGGCGCCTGGACCCGCCCACTTCCGCTTTGGGGGCCAGCAACAGTTGCCAGGGCAAACCTGGGCATGGCAGGGGGCTTAAGGGGGCCAGGACCCGCCCACTTCCGCTTTGGGGGCCAGCAACATTTGCCAGGGCAACCCTGGGCATGGCAGGGGGCTTAAGGGGGCCTGGACCCGCCCACTTCCGCTTTGGGGGCCAGCAACAGTTGTCAGGGCAACACTGGGCATGGCAGGGGGCTTAAGGGGGCCAGGACCCGCCCACTTCCGCTTTGGGGGCCAGCAACAGTTGCCTGGGCAGCTCTGGGCATGGCAGTGGGCTTAAGGGCGCCTGGACCCGCCCACTTCCGCTTTGGGGGCCAGCAACAGTTGCCAGGGCAACCCTGGGCATGGCAGGGGGCTTAAGGGCTCCTGGACCCGCCCACTTCCGCTTTGGGGGCCAGCAACAGTTGCCAGGACAACCCTGGGGATGGCAGGGGGCTTAAGGGGGCCTGGACCCGCCCACTTCCGCTTTGGGGGCCAGCAACAGTTGCCAGGACAACCCTGGGGATGGCAGGGGGCTTAAGGGGGCCTGCACCCGCCCACTTCCGCTTTGGGGGCCAGCAACAGTTGCCAGAGCAACCCTGGGCATGGCAGGGGGCTTAAGGGGGCCAGGACCCGCCCACTTCCGCTTTGGGGGCCAGCAACAGTTGCCAGGGCAACCCTGGGCATGGCAGGGGGCTTAAGGGGGCCTGGACCCGCCCACTTCCGCTTTGGGGGCCAGCAACAGTTGCCAGGGCAACCCTGGGCATGGCAGGGGGCTTAAGGGGGCCTGGACCCGCCCACTTCCGCTTTGGGGGCCAGCAACAGTTGCCAGGGCCACCCTGGGCATGGCAGGGGGCTTAAGGGGGCCTGGACCCGCCCACTTCCGCTTTGGGGGCCAGCAACAGTTGCCAGGGCAACACTGGGCATGGCAGGGGGCTTAAGGGGGCCTGGACCCGCCCACTCCGCTTTGGGGGCCAGCAACAGATGCCAGGGCAATCCTGGGCATAGCAGGGGGCTTAAGGGGGCCTGGACCCGCCCACTTCCGCTTTGGGGGCCAGCAACAGTTGCCAGGGCAACCCTGCGCATGGCAGGGGGCTTAAGGGGGCCTGGACCCGCCCACTTCCGCTTTTGGGGCCCAGCAACAGTTGCCAGGGCAACACTGGGCATGGCAGGGGGCTTAAGGGGGCCAGGACCCGCCCACTTCCGCTTTGGGGGCCAGCAATAGTTGCCAGGGCAACCCTGGGCATGGCAGGGGGCTTAAGGGGGCCTGGACCCGCCCACTTCCGCTTTGGGGGCCAGCAACAGTTGCCAGGGCAACACTGGGCATGGCAGGGGGCTTAAGGGGGCCTGGACCCGCCCACTTCCGCTTTGGGGGCCAGCAACAGTTACCAGGGCAACCCTGGGCATGGCAGGGGGCTTAAGGGCGCCTGGACCCGCCCACTTCCGCTTTGGGGGCCAGCAACAGTTGCCAGGGCAAACCTGGGCATGGCAGGGGGCTTAAGGGGGCCAGGACCCGCCCACTTCCGCTTTGGGGGCCAGCAACATTTGCCAGGGCAACCCTGGGCATGGCAGGGGGCCTGGACCCGCCCACTTCCGCTTTGGGGGCCAGCAACAGTTGCCAGGGCAACTCTGGGCATGGCAGTGGGCTTAAGGGCGCCTGGACCCGCCCACTTCCGCTTTGGGGGCCAGCAACAGTTGCCAGGGCAACCCTGGGCATGGCAGGGGGCTTAAGGGGGCCTTGACCCGCCCACTTCCGCTTTGGGGGCCAGCAACAGTTGCCAGGGCAACACTGGGCATGGCAGGGGGCTTAAGGGGGCCTGGACCCGCCCACTTCCGCTTTGGGGGCCAGCAACAGTTACCAGGGCAACCCTGGGCATGGCAGGGGGCTTAAGGGCGCCTGGACCCGCCCACTTCCGCTTTGGGGCCAGCAACAGTTGCCAGGGCAACCCTGGGCATGGCAGGGGGCTTAAGGGCGCCTGGACCCGCCCACTTCCGCTTTGGGGGCCAGCAACAGTTGCCAGGGCAAACCTGGGCATGGCAGGGGGCTTAAGGGGGCCAGGACCCGCCCACTTCCGCTTTGGGGGCCAGCAACATTTGCCAGGGCAACCCTGGGCATGGCAGGGGGCTTAAGGGGGCCTGGACCCGCCCACTTCCGCTTTGGGGGCCAGCAACTGTTGTCAGGGCAACACTGGGCATGGCAGGGGGCTTAAGGGGGCCAGGGACCCGCCCACTTCCGCTTTGGGGGCCAGCAACAGTTGCCAGGGCAACCCTGGGCATGGCCGGGGGCTTAAGGGGGCCTGGACCCGCCCACTTCCGCTTTTGGGGGCCAGCAACAGTTGCCAGGGCAACACTGGGCATGGCAGGGGGCTTAAGGGGGCCAGGACCCGCCCACTTCCGCTTTGGGGGCCAGCAACAGATGCCAGGGCAATCCTGGGCATAGCAGGGGGCTTAAGGGGGCCTGGACCCGCCCACTTCCGCTTTGGGGGCCAGCAACAGTTGCCAGGGCAACCCTGCGCATGGCAGGGGGCTTAAGGGGGCCTGGACCCGCCCACTTCCGCTTTTGGGGCCCAGCAACAGTTGCCAGGGCAACACTGGGCATGGCAGGGGGCTTAAGGGGGCCAGGACCCGCCCACTTCCGCTTTGGGGGCCAGCAACAGTTGCCAGGGCAACCCTGGGCAAGGCAGAGGGCTTAAGGGCGCCAGGACCCGCCCACTTCCGCTTTAGGGGCCAACAACAGTTGCCAGGGCAAACCTGGGCATGGCAGGGGGCTTAAGGGAGTCAGGACCCGCCCACTTCCGCTTTGGGGGCCAGCAACAGTTGCCAGGGCAACCCTTGGCCTGGCAGGGGGATTAAGGGGGCCTGGACCCGCCCACTTCCGCTTTGGGGGCCAGCAACAGTTGCCAGGGCAACCCTGGGCATGGCAGGGGGCTTAAGGGGGCCAGGACCCGCCCACTTCCGCTTTGGGGGCCAGCAACAGTTGCCAGGGCAACATTGGGCATGGCAGGGGGCTTAAGGTCGCCAGGACCCGCCCACTTCCTCTTTGGGGGCCAACAACAGTTGCCAGTGCAACTCTGGGCAAGGCTGGGGGCTTAAGGGGGCCAGGACCCGCCCACTTCCGCTTTGGGGGCCAGCAACAGTTGCCAGGGCAACCCTGGGCATGGCAGGGGGCTTAAGGGAGCCTGGACCCGCCCACTTCCGCTTTGGGGGCCAGCAACAGTTGCCAGGGCAACCCTGGGCAAGGCAGGGTGCTTAAGGGCGCCTGGACCCGCCCACTTCCGCTTTGGGGGCCAACAACAGTTGCCAGGGCAACCCTGGGCATGGCAGGGGGCTTAAGGGAGTCAGGATCCGCCCACTTCCGCTTTGGGGGCCAGCAACAGTTGCCAGGGCATCCCTGGGCAAGGCAGGGGGCTTAAGGGCGCCAGGACCCGCCCACTTCCGCTTTGAGGGCCAGCAACAGTTGCCAGGGCAACCCTGGGCATGGCAGGGGGCTAAAGGGAGCCTGGACCCGCCCACTTCCGCTTTGGGAACCAGCAACAGTTACCAGGGCAACCCTGGGCAAGGCAGGGGGCTTAAGGGGGCCTGGACCCGCCCACTTCCGCTTTGGGGGCCAGCAACAGTTGCAAGGGCAACCCTGGGCATGGCAGAGGACTTAAGGGGGCCTGGACCCGCCCACTTCCGCTTTGGGGGTCAGCAACAGTTGCCAGGGCAACCCTGGGCATGGCAGGGGGCTTAAGTGGGCCTGGACCCGCCCACTTCCGCTTTGGGGGCCAGCAACAGTTGCCAGGGCAACCCTGGGCATGGCAGGGGGCTTAAGTGGGCCTGGACCCGCCCACTTCCGCTTTGGGGGCCAGCAACAGTTGCCAGGGCAACCCTGGGCATGGCAGAGGGCTTAAGGGGGCCTGGACCCGCCCACTTCCGCTTTGGGGGCCAGCAACAGTTGCCAGGGCGACCCTGGGCAAGGCAGAGGGCTTAAGGGCGCCAGGACCCGCCCACTTCCGCTTTGGGGGCCAACAACAGTTGCCAGGGCAACCCTGGGCATGGAAGGGGGCTTAAGGGAGTCAGGACCCACATACTTCCGCTTTGAGGGCCAGCAACAGTTGCCAGGGCAACCCTGGGCATGGCAGGGGGATTAAGGGGGCCTGGACCCGCCCACTTCCGCTTTGGGGGACAGCAACAGTTGCCAGGGCAACATTGGGCATGGCAGGGGGCTTAAGGGCGCCAGGACCCGCCCACTTCCGCTTTGGGGGCCAACAACAGTTGCCAGGGCAACCCTGGGCATGGCAGGGGGCTTAAGGGAGTCAGGACCCGCCCACTTCCGCTTTGGAACCAGATACAGTTGCCAGGGCAACATTGGGCATGGCAGGGGGCTTAAGGGAGTCAGGACCCGCCCACTTCCGCTTTGGGGGCCAGCAACAGTTGCCAGGGCAACCCTGGGCAAGGCAGGGGGCTTAAGGGGGCCTGGACCCACACACTTCCGCTTTGGGGGCCAGCAACAGTTGCCAGGGCAACCCTGGGCATGGCAGGGGGCTTAAGGGGGCCTGGACCCGCCCACTTCCGCTTTGGGGGCCAGCAACAGTTGCCAGGGCAACCCTGGGCATGGCAGGGGGCTTAAGGGGGCCAGGACCCGCCCACTTCCGCTTTGGGGGCCAGCAACAGTTGCCAGGGCAACATTGGGCATGGCAGGGGGCTTAAGGGCGCCAGGACCCGCCCACTTCCGCTTTGGGGGCCAACAACAGTTGCCAGGGCAACCCTGGGCATGGAAGGGGGCTTAAGGGAGTCAGGACCCGCCCACTTCCGCTTTGGGGGCCAGCAACAGTTGCCAGGGCAACCCTGGGCATGGCAGGGGGATTAAGGGGGCCTGGACCCGCCCACTTCCGCTTTGGGGGCCAGCAACAGTTGCCAGGGCAACCCTGGGCATGGCAGGGGGATTAAGGGGGCCTGGACCCACCCACTTCCGCTTTGGGGGCCAGCAACAGTTGCCAGGGCAACCCTGGGCAAGGCAGGGGGCTTAAGGGGGCCTGGACCCGCCCACTTCCGCTTTGGGGGCCAGCAACAGTTGCCAGGGCAACCCTGGGCATGGCAGGGGGCTTAAGGGAGCCTGGACCCGCCCACTTCCGCTTTGGGGACCAGCAACAGTTGCCAGGGCAACCCTGGGCAAGGCAGGGGGCTTAAGGGGGCCTGGACCCGCCCACTTCCGCTTTAGGGGCCAGCAACAGTTGCCAGGGCAACCCTGGGCAAGGCAGGGTGCTTAAGGGCGCCTGGACCCGCCCACTTCCGCTTTGGGGGCCAGCAACAGTTGCCAGGGCAACCCTGGGCATGGCAGGGGGCTTAAGGGGGCCTGGACCCGCCCACTTCTGCTTTGGGGGCCAGCAACAGTTGCCAGGGCAACCCTGGGCAAGGCAGGGGGCTTAAGGGGGCCTGGACCCGCCCACTTCCGCTTTGGGGGCCAGCAACAGTTGCCAGGGCAACCCTTGGCCTGGCAGGGGGATTAAGGGGGCCTGGACCCGCCCACTTCCGCTTTGGGGGCCAGCAACAGTTGCCAGGGCAACCCTGGGCATGACAGGGGGCTTAAGGGGGCCAGGACCCGCCCACTTCCGCTTTGGGGGCCAGCAACAGTTGCCAGGGCAACATTGGGCATGGCAGGGGGCTTAAGGTCGCCAGGACCCGCCCACTTCCTCTTTGGGGGCCAACAACAGTTGCCAGTGCAACTCTGGGCAAGGCTGGGGGCTTAAGGGGGCCAGGACCCGCCCACTTCCGCTTTGGGGGCCAGCAACAGTTGCCAGGGCAACCCTGGGCATGGCAGGGGGCTTAAGGGAGCCTGGACCCGCCCACTTCCGCTTTGGGGGCCAGCAACAGTTGCCAGGGCAACCCTGGGCATGGCAGGGGGCTTAAGTGGGCCTGGACCCGCCCACTTCCGCTTTGGGGGCCAGCAACAGTTGCCAGGGCAACCCTGGGCATGGCAGAGGGCTTAAGGGGGCCTGGACCCGCCCACTTCCGCTTTGGGGGCCAGCAACAGTTGCCAGGGCAACCCTGGGCAAGGCAGAGGGCTTAAGGGCGCCAGGACCCGCCCACTTCCGCTTTAGGGGCCAACAACAGTTGCCAGGGCAACCCTGGGCATGGCAGGGGGCTTAAGGGAGTCAGGACCCGCCCACTTCCGCTTTGGGGGCCAGCAACAGTTGCCAGGGCAACCCTTGGCCTGGCAGGGGGATTAAGGGGGCCTGGACCCGCCCACTTCCGCTTTGGGGGCCAGCAACAGTTGCCAGGGCAACCCTGGGCATGGCAGGGGGCTTAAGGGGGCCAGGACCCGCCCACTTCCGCTTTGGGGGCCAGCAACAGTTGCCAGGGCAACCCTGGGCATGGCAGGGGGCTTAAGGGGGCCTGGACCCGCCCACTTCCGCTTTGTGGGCCAGCAACAGTTGCCAGGGCAACCCTGGGCATGGCAGGGGGCTTAAGGGGGCCTGGACCCGCCCACTTCTGCTTTGGGGGCCAGCAACAGTTGCCAGGGCAACCCTGGGCAAGGCAGGGGGCTTAAGGGGGCCTGGACCCGCCCACTTTCTCTTTGGGGGCCAGCAACAGTTGCCAGGGCAACCCTGGGCATGGCAGGGGGCTTAAGGGAGCCTGGACCCGCCCACTTCCGCTTTGGGGGCCAGCAACAGTTGCCAGGGCAACCCTGGGCATGGCAGGGGGCTTAAGGGGGCCTGGACCCGCCCACTTCCGCTTTGGGGGCCAGCAACAGTTGCCAGGGCAACCCTGGGCAAGGCAGAGGGCTTAAGGGCGCCAGGACCCGCCCACTTCCGCTTTAGGGGCCAACAACAGTTGCCAGGGCAACCCTGGGCATGGCAGGGGGCTTAAGGGAGTCAGGACCCGCCCACTTCCGCTTTGGGGGCCAGCAACAGTTGCCAGGGCAACCCTTGGCCTGGCAGGGGGATTAAGGGGGCCTGGACCCGCCCACTTCCGCTTTGGGGGCCAGCAACAGTTGCCAGGGCAACCCTGGGCATGGCAGGGGGCTTAAGGGGGCCAGGACCCGCCCACTTCCGCTTTGGGGGCCAGCAACAGTTGCCAGGGCAACATTGGGCATGGCAGGGGGCTTAAGGTCGCCAGGACCCGCCCACTTCCTCTTTGGGGGCCAACAACAGTTGCCAGTGCAACTCTGGGCAAGGCTGGGGGCTTAAGGGGGCCAGGACCCGCCCACTTCCGCTTTGGGGGCCAGCAACAGTTGCCAGGGCAACCCTGGGCATGGCAGGGGGCTCAAGGGGGCCTGGACCCGCCCACTTCCGCTTTGGGGGCCAACAACAGTTGCCAGGGCAACTCTGGGCAATGCTGGGGGCTTAAGGGGGCCAGGACCCGCCCACTTCCGCTTTGGGGGCCAACAACAGTTGCCAGTGCAATTCTGGGCAAGGCTGGGGGCTTAAGGGGGCCAGGACCCGCCCACTTCCGCTTTGGGGGCAAGCAACAGTTGCCAGGGCAACCCTGGGCATGGCAGGGGGCTTAAGGGGGCCTGGACCCGCCCACTTCCGCTTTGGGGGCCAGCAACAGTTGCCAGGGCAACCCTGGGCATGGCAGGGGGCTTAAGGGGGCCTGGACCCGCCCACTTCCGCTTTGGGGGCCATCAACAGTTGCCAGGGCAACCCTGGGCAAGGCAGAGGGCTTAAGGGCGCCAGGACCCGCCCACTTCCGCTTTGGGGGCCAGCAACAGTTGCCAGAGCAACCCTGGGCATGGCAGGGGGATTAAGGGGGCCTGGACCCGGCCACTTCCGCTTTGGGGGCCAGCAACAGTTGCCAGGGCAACCCTGGGCATGACAGGGGGCTTAAGGGGGCCAGGACCCGCCCACTTCCGCTTTGGGGGCCAGCAACAGTTGCCAGGGCAACATTGGGCATGGCAGGGGGCTTAAGGGCGCCAGGACCCGCCCACTTCCGCTTTGGGGGCCAACAACAGTTGCCAGGGCAACCCTGGGCATGGCAGGGGGCTTAAGGTAGTCAGGACCCGCCCACTTCCGCTTTGGAACCAGATACAGTTGCCAGGGCAACATTGGGCATGGCAGGGGGCTTAAGGGAGTCAGGACCCGCCCACTTCCGCTTTGGGGGCCAGCAACAGTTGCCAGGGCAACCCTGGGCAAGGCAGGGGGCTTAAGGGGGCCTGTACCCACACACTTCCGCTTTGGGGGCCAGCAACAGTTGCCAGGGCAACCCTGGGCAAGGCAGGGGGCTTAAGGGCGCCAGGACCCGCCCACTTCCGCTTTGAGGGCCAGCAACAGTTGCCAGTGCAACCATGGGCATGGCAGGGGGCTTAAGGGGGCATGGACCCGCCCACTTCCGCTTTGGGGGCCAGCAACAGTTGCCAGGGCAACCCTGGGCAAGGCAGGAGGCTTAAGGGGGCCTGGACCCGCCCACTTCCGCTTTGGGGGCCAGCAACAGTTGCCAGGGCAACCCTGGGCAAGGCAGAGGGCTTAAGGGCGCCAGGACCCGCCCACTTCCGCTTTGGGGGCCAGCAACAGTTGCCAGGGCAACCCTGGGCATGGCAGGGGGATTAAGGGGGCCTGGACCCGGCCACTTCCGCTTTGGGGGCCAGCAACAGTTGCCATGGCAACCCTGGGCATGACAGGGGGCTTAAGGGGGCCAGGACCCGCCCACTTCCGCTTTGGGGGCCAACAACAGTTGCCAGGGCAACCCTGGGCATGGCAGGGGGCTTAAGGGGGCCTGGACCCGCCCACTTCCGCTTTTGGGGGCCAGCAACAGTTGCCAGGGCAACACTGGGCATGGCAGGGGGCTTAAGGGCGCCTGGACCCGCCCACTTCCGCTTTGGGGGCCAGCAACAGTTGCCAGGGCAACACTGGGCATGGCAGGGGGCTTAAGGGGGCCTGGACCCGCCCACTTCCGCTTTGGGGGCCAGCAACAGTTGCCAGGGCAACACTGGGCATGGCAGGGGGCTTAAGGGGGCCAGGACCCGCCCACTTCCGCTTTGGGGGCCAGCAACAGTTGCCAGGGCAACCCTGGGCATGGCAGGGGGCTTAAGGGGGCCTGGACCCGCCCACTTCCGCTTTGGGGGCCAGCAACAGTTGTCAGGGCAACACTGGGCATGGCAGGGGGCTTAAGGGGGCCAGGACCCGCCCACTTCCGCTTTGGGGGCCAGCAACAGTTGCCTGGGCAGCTCTGGGCATGGCAGTGGGCTTAAGGGCGCCTGGACCCGCCCACTTCCGCTTTGGGGGCCAGCAACAGTTGCCAGGGCAACCCTGGGCATGGCAGGGGGCTTAAGGGCTCCTGGACCCGCCCACTTCCGCTTTGGGGGCCAGCAACAGTTGCCAGGACAACCCTGGGGATGGCAGGGGGCTTAAGGGGGCCTGGACCCGCCCACTTCCGCTTTGGGGGCCAGCAACAGTTGCCAGGACAACCCTGGGGATGGCAGGGGGCTTAAGGGGGCCTGCACCCGCCCACTTCCGCTTTGGGGACCAGCAACAGTTGCCAGGGCAACCCTGGGCATGGCAGGGGGCTTAAGGGGGCCAGGACCCGCCCACTTCCGCTTTGGGGGCCAGCAACAGTTGCCAGGGCAACCCTGGGCATGGCAGGGGGCTTAAGGGGGCCTGGACCCGCCCACTTCCGCTTTTGGGGGCCAGCAACAGTTGCCAGGGCAACACTGGGCATGGCAGGGGGCTTAAGGGGGCCAGGACCCGCCCACTTCCGCTTTTGGGGGCCAGCAACAGTTACCAGGGCAACCCTGGGCATGGCAGGGGGCTTAAGGGCGCCTGGACCCGCCCACTTCCGCTTTGGGGGCCAGCAACAGTTGCCAGGCAACCCTGGGCATGGCAGGGGGCTTAAGGGGGCCTGGACCCGCCCACTTCCGCTTTTGGGGCCCAGCAACAGTTGCCAGGGCAACACTGGGCATGGCAGGGGGCTTAAGGGGGCCAGGACCCGCCCACTTCCGCTTTGGGGGCCAGCAACAGTTGCCAGGGCAACCCTGGGCATGGCAGGGGGCTTAAGGGGGCCTTGACCCGCCCACTTCCGCTTTGGGGGCCAGCAACAGTTGCCAGGGCAACACTGGGCATGGCAGGGGGCTTAATGGGGCCTGGACCCGCCCACTTCCGCTTTGGGGGCCAGCAACAGTTACCAGGGCAACCCTGGGCATGGCAGGGGGCTTAAGGGCGCCTGGACCCGCCCACTTCCGCTTTGGGGGCCAGCAACAGTTGCCAGGGCAAACCTGGGCATGGCAGGGGGCTTAAGGGGGCCAGGACCCGCCCACTTCCGCTTTGGGGGCCAGCAACATTTGCCAGGGCAACCCTGGGCATGGCAGGGGGCTTAAGGGGGCCTGGACCCGCCCACTTCCGCTTTGGGGGCCAGCAACAGTTGTCAGGGCAACACTGGGCATGGCAGGGGGCTTAAGGGGGCCAGGACCCGCCCACTTCCGCTTTGGGGGCCAGCAACAGTTGCCTGGGCAGCTCTGGGCATGGCAGTGGGCTTAAGGGCGCCTGGACCCGCCCACTTCCGCTTTGGGGGCCAGCAACAGTTGCCAGGGCAACCCTGGGCATGGCAGGGGGCTTAAGGGCTCCTGGACCCGCCCACTTCCGCTTTGGGGGCCAGCAACAGTTGCCAGGACAACCCTGGGGATGGCAGGGGGCTTAAGGGGGCCTGGACCCGCCCACTTCCGCTTTGGGGGCCAGCAACAGTTGCCAGGACAACCCTGGGGATGGCAGGGGGCTTAAGGGGGCCTGCACCCGCCCACTTCCGCTTTGGGGGCCAGCAACAGTTGCCAGAGCAACCCTGGGCATGGCAGGGGGCTTAAGGGGGCCAGGACCCGCCCACTTCCGCTTTGGGGGCCAGCAACAGTTGCCAGGGCAACCCTGGGCATGGCAGGGGGCTTAAGGGGGCCTGGACCCGCCCACTTCCGCTTTGGGGGCCAGCAACAGTTGCCAGGGCAACCCTGGGCATGGCAGGGGGCTTAAGGGGGCCTGGACCCGCCCACTTCCGCTTTGGGGGCCAGCAACAGTTGCCAGGGCCACCCTGGGCATGGCAGGGGGCTTAAGGGGGCCTGGACCCGCCCACTTCCGCTTTGGGGGCCAGCAACAGTTGCCAGGGCAACACTGGGCATGGCAGGGGGCTTAAGGGGGCCTGGACCCGCCCACTTCCGCTTTGGGGGCCAGCAACAGATGCCAGGGCAATCCTGGGCATAGCAGGGGGCTTAAGGGGGCCTGGACCCGCCCACTTCCGCTTTGGGGGCCAGCAACAGTTGCCAGGGCAACCCTGCGCATGGCAGGGGGCTTAAGGGGGCCTGGACCCGCCCACTTCCGCTTTTGGGGCCCAGCAACAGTTGCCAGGGCAACACTGGGCATGGCAGGGGGCTTAAGGGGGCCAGGACCCGCCCACTTCCGCTTTGGGGGCCAGCAATAGTTGCCAGGGCAACCCTGGGCATGGCAGGGGGCTTAAGGGGGCCTGGACCCGCCCACTTCCGCTTTGGGGGCCAGCAACAGTTGCCAGGGCAACACTGGGCATGGCAGGGGGCTTAAGGGGGCCTGGACCCGCCCACTTCCGCTTTGGGGGCCAGCAACAGTTACCAGGGCAACCCTGGGCATGGCAGGGGGCTTAAGGGCGCCTGGACCCGCCCACTTCCGCTTTGGGGGCCAGCAACAGTTGCCAGGGCAAACCTGGGCATGGCAGGGGGCTTAAGGGGGCCAGGACCCGCCCACTTCCGCTTTGGGGGCCAGCAACATTTGCCAGGGCAACCCTGGGCATGGCAGGGGGCCTGGACCCGCCCACTTCCGCTTTGGGGGCCAGCAACAGTTGCCAGGGCAACTCTGGGCATGGCAGTGGGCTTAAGGGCGCCTGGACCCGCCCACTTCCGCTTTGGGGGCCAGCAACAGTTGCCAGGGCAACCCTGGGCATGGCAGGGGGCTTAAGGGGGCCTTGACCCGCCCACTTCCGCTTTGGGGGCCAGCAACAGTTGCCAGGGCAACACTGGGCATGGCAGGGGGCTTAAGGGGGCCTGGACCCGCCCACTTCCGCTTTGGGGGCCAGCAACAGTTACCAGGGCAACCCTGGGCATGGCAGGGGGCTTAAGGGCGCCTGGACCCGCCCACTTCCGCTTTGGGGGCCAGCAACAGTTGCCAGGGCAACCCTGGGCATGGCAGGGGGCTTAAGGGCGCCTGGACCCGCCCACTTCCGCTTTGGGGGCCAGCAACAGTTGCCAGGGCAAACCTGGGCATGGCAGGGGGCTTAAGGGGGCCAGGACCCGCCCACTTCCGCTTTGGGGGCCAGCAACATTTGCCAGGGCAACCCTGGGCATGGCAGGGGGCTTAAGGGGGCCTGGACCCGCCCACTTCCGCTTTGGGGGCCAGCAACTGTTGTCAGGGCAACACTGGGCATGGCAGGGGGCTTAAGGGGGCCAGGACCCGCCCACTTCCGCTTTGGGGGCCAGCAACAGTTGCCAGGGCAACCCTGGGCATGGCCGGGGGCTTAAGGGGGCCTGGACCCGCCCACTTCCGCTTTTGGGGGCCAGCAACAGTTGCCAGGGCAACACTGGGCATGGCAGGGGGCTTAAGGGGGCCAGGACCCGCCCACTTCCGCTTTGGGGGCCAGCAACAGATGCCAGGGCAATCCTGGGCATAGCAGGGGGCTTAAGGGGGCCTGGACCCGCCCACTTCCGCTTTGGGGGCCAGCAACAGTTGCCAGGGCAACCCTGCGCATGGCAGGGGGCTTAAGGGGGCCTGGACCCGCCCACTTCCGCTTTTGGGGCCCAGCAACAGTTGCCAGGGCAACACTGGGCATGGCAGGGGGCTTAAGGGGGCCAGGACCCGCCCACTTCCGCTTTGGGGGCCAGCAACAGTTGCCAGGGCAACCCTGGGCAAGGCAGAGGGCTTAAGGGCGCCAGGACCCGCCCACTTCCGCTTTAGGGGCCAACAACAGTTGCCAGGGCAAACCTGGGCATGGCAGGGGGCTTAAGGGAGTCAGGACCCGCCCACTTCCGCTTTGGGGGCCAGCAACAGTTGCCAGGGCAACCCTTGGCCTGGCAGGGGGATTAAGGGGGCCTGGACCCGCCCACTTCCGCTTTGGGGGCCAGCAACAGTTGCCAGGGCAACCCTGGGCATGGCAGGGGGCTTAAGGGGGCCAGGACCCGCCCACTTCCGCTTTGGGGGCCAGCAACAGTTGCCAGGGCAACATTGGGCATGGCAGGGGGCTTAAGGTCGCCAGGACCCGCCCACTTCCTCTTTGGGGGCCAACAACAGTTGCCAGTGCAACTCTGGGCAAGGCTGGGGGCTTAAGGGGGCCAGGACCCGCCCACTTCCGCTTTGGGGGCCAGCAACAGTTGCCAGGGCAACCCTGGGCATGGCAGGGGGCTTAAGGGAGCCTGGACCCGCCCACTTCCGCTTTGGGGGCCAGCAACAGTTGCCAGGGCAACCCTGGGCAAGGCAGGGTGCTTAAGGGCGCCTGGACCCGCCCACTTCCGCTTTGGGGGCCAACAACAGTTGCCAGGGCAACCCTGGGCATGGCAGGGGGCTTAAGGGAGTCAGGATCCGCCCACTTCCGCTTTGGGGGCCAGCAACAGTTGCCAGGGCATCCCTGGGCAAGGCAGGGGGCTTAAGGGCGCCAGGACCCGCCCACTTCCGCTTTGAGGGCCAGCAACAGTTGCCAGGGCAACCCTGGGCATGGCAGGGGGCTAAAGGGAGCCTGGACCCGCCCACTTCCGCTTTGGGAACCAGCAACAGTTACCAGGGCAACCCTGGGCAAGGCCGGGGGCTTAAGGGGGCCTGGACCCGCCCACTTCCGCTTTGGGGGCCAGCAACAGTTGCAAGGGCAACCCTGGGCATGGCAGAGGACTTAAGGGGGCCTGGACCCGCCCACTTCCGCTTTGGGGGTCAGCAACAGTTGCCAGGGCAACCCTGGGCATGGCAGGGGGCTTAAGTGGGCCTGGACCCGCCCACTTCCGCTTTGGGGGCCAGCAACAGTTGCCAGGGCAACCCTGGGCATGGCAGGGGGCTTAAGTGGGCCTGGACCCGCCCACTTCCGCTTTGGGGGCCAGCAACAGTTGCCAGGGCAACCCTGGGCATGGCAGAGGGCTTAAGGGGGCCTGGACCCGCCCACTTCCGCTTTGGGGGCCAGCAACAGTTGCCAGGGCGACCCTGGGCAAGGCAGAGGGCTTAAGGGCGCCAGGACCCGCCCACTTCCGCTTTGGGGGCCAACAACAGTTGCCAGGGCAACCCTGGGCATGGAAGGGGGCTTAAGGGAGTCAGGACCCACATACTTCCGCTTTGAGGGCCAGCAACAGTTGCCAGGGCAACCCTGGGCATGGCAGGGGGATTAAGGGGGCCTGGACCCGCCCACTTCCGCTTTGGGGGACAGCAACAGTTGCCAGGGCAACATTGGGCATGGCAGGGGGCTTAAGGGCGCCAGGACCCGCCCACTTCCGCTTTGGGGGCCAACAACAGTTGCCAGGGCAACCCTGGGCATGGCAGGGGGCTTAAGGGAGTCAGGACCCGCCCACTTCCGCTTTGGAACCAGATACAGTTGCCAGGGCAACATTGGGCATGGCAGGGGGCTTAAGGGAGTCAGGACCCGCCCACTTCCGCTTTGGGGGCCAGCAACAGTTGCCAGGGCAACCCTGGGCAAGGCAGGGGGCTTAAGGGGGCCTGGACCCACACACTTCCGCTTTGGGGGCCAGCAACAGTTGCCAGGGCAACCCTGGGCATGGCAGGGGGCTTAAGGGGGCCTGGACCCGCCCACTTCCGCTTTGGGGGCCAGCAACAGTTGCCAGGGCAACCCTGGGCATGGCAGGGGGCTTAAGGGGGCCAGGACCCGCCCACTTCCGCTTTGGGGGCCAGCAACAGTTGCCAGGGCAACATTGGGCATGGCAGGGGGCTTAAGGGCGCCAGGACCCGCCCACTTCCGCTTTGGGGGCCAACAACAGTTGCCAGGGCAACCCTGGGCATGGAAGGGGGCTTAAGGGAGTCAGGACCCGCCCACTTCCGCTTTGGGGGCCAGCAACAGTTGCCAGGGCAACCCTGGGCATGGCAGGGGGATTAAGGGGGCCTGGACCCGCCCACTTCCGCTTTGGGGGCCAGCAACAGTTGCCAGGGCAACCCTGGGCATGGCAGGGGGATTAAGGGGGCCTGGACCCACCCACTTCCGCTTTGGGGGCCAGCAACAGTTGCCAGGGCAACCCTGGGCAAGGCAGGGGGCTTAAGGGGGCCTGGACCCGCCCACTTCCGCTTTGGGGGCCAGCAACAGTTGCCAGGGCAACCCTGGGCATGGCAGGGGGCTTAAGGGAGCCTGGACCCGCCCACTTCCGCTTTGGGGACCAGCAACAGTTGCCAGGGCAACCCTGGGCAAGGCAGGGGGCTTAAGGGGGCCTGGACCCGCCCACTTCCGCTTTAGGGGCCAGCAACAGTTGCCAGGGCAACCCTGGGCAAGGCAGGGTGCTTAAGGGCGCCTGGACCCGCCCACTTCCGCTTTGGGGGCCAGCAACAGTTGCCAGGGCAACCCTGGGCATGGCAGGGGGCTTAAGGGGGCCTGGACCCGCCCACTTCTGCTTTGGGGGCCAGCAACAGTTGCCAGGGCAACCCTGGGCAAGGCAGGGGGCTTAAGGGGGCCTGGACCCGCCCACTTCCGCTTTGGGGGCCAGCAACAGTTGCCAGGGCAACCCTTGGCCTGGCAGGGGGATTAAGGGGGCCTGGACCCGCCCACTTCCGCTTTGGGGGCCAGCAACAGTTGCCAGGGCAACCCTGGGCATGACAGGGGGCTTAAGGGGGCCAGGACCCGCCCACTTCCGCTTTGGGGGCCAGCAACAGTTGCCAGGGCAACATTGGGCATGGCAGGGGGCTTAAGGTCGCCAGGACCCGCCCACTTCCTCTTTGGGGGCCAACAACAGTTGCCAGTGCAACTCTGGGCAAGGCTGGGGGCTTAAGGGGGCCAGGACCCGCCCACTTCCGCTTTGGGGGCCAGCAACAGTTGCCAGGGCAACCCTGGGCATGGCAGGGGGCTTAAGGGAGCCTGGACCCGCCCACTTCCGCTTTGGGGGCCAGCAACAGTTGCCAGGGCAACCCTGGGCATGGCAGGGGGCTTAAGTGGGCCTGGACCCGCCCACTTCCGCTTTGGGGGCCAGCAACAGTTGCCAGGGCAACCCTGGGCATGGCAGAGGGCTTAAGGGGGCCTGGACCCGCCCACTTCCGCTTTGGGGGCCAGCAACAGTTGCCAGGGCAACCCTGGGCAAGGCAGAGGGCTTAAGGGCGCCAGGACCCGCCCACTTCCGCTTTAGGGGCCAACAACAGTTGCCAGGGCAACCCTGGGCATGGCAGGGGGCTTAAGGGAGTCAGGACCCGCCCACTTCCGCTTTGGGGGCCAGCAACAGTTGCCAGGGCAACCCTTGGCCTGGCAGGGGGATTAAGGGGGCCTGGACCCGCCCACTTCCGCTTTGGGGGCCAGCAACAGTTGCCAGGGCAACCCTGGGCATGGCAGGGGGCTTAAGGGGGCCAGGACCCGCCCACTTCCGCTTTGGGGGCCAGCAACAGTTGCCAGGGCAACCCTGGGCATGGCAGGGGGCTTAAGGGGGCCTGGACCCGCCCACTTCCGCTTTGTGGGCCAGCAACAGTTGCCAGGGCAACCCTGGGCATGGCAGGGGGCTTAAGGGGGCCTGGACCCGCCCACTTCTGCTTTGGGGGCCAGCAACAGTTGCCAGGGCAACCCTGGGCAAGGCAGGGGGCTTAAGGGGGCCTGGACCCGCCCACTTTCTCTTTGGGGGCCAGCAACAGTTGCCAGGGCAACCCTGGGCATGGCAGGGGGCTTAAGGGAGCCTGGACCCGCCCACTTCCGCTTTGGGGGCCAGCAACAGTTGCCAGGGCAACCCTGGGCATGGCAGGGGGCTTAAGGGGGCCTGGACCCGCCCACTTCCGCTTTGGGGGCCAGCAACAGTTGCCAGGGCAACCCTGGGCAAGGCAGAGGGCTTAAGGGCGCCAGGACCCGCCCACTTCCGCTTTAGGGGCCAACAACAGTTGCCAGGGCAACCCTGGGCATGGCAGGGGGCTTAAGGGAGTCAGGACCCGCCCACTTCCGCTTTGGGGGCCAGCAACAGTTGCCAGGGCAACCCTTGGCCTGGCAGGGGGATTAAGGGGGCCTGGACCCGCCCACTTCCGCTTTGGGGGCCAGCAACAGTTGCCAGGGCAACCCTGGGCATGGCAGGGGGCTTAAGGGGGCCAGGACCCGCCCACTTCCGCTTTGGGGGCCAGCAACAGTTGCCAGGGCAACATTGGGCATGGCAGGGGGCTTAAGGTCGCCAGGACCCGCCCACTTCCTCTTTGGGGGCCAACAACAGTTGCCAGTGCAACTCTGGGCAAGGCTGGGGGCTTAAGGGGGCCAGGACCCGCCCACTTCCGCTTTGGGGGCCAGCAACAGTTGCCAGGGCAACCCTGGGCATGGCAGGGGGCTCAAGGGGGCCTGGACCCGCCCACTTCCGCTTTGGGGGCCAACAACAGTTGCCAGGGCAACTCTGGGCAATGCTGGGGGCTTAAGGGGGCCAGGACCCGCCCACTTCCGCTTTGGGGGCCAACAACAGTTGCCAGTGCAATTCTGGGCAAGGCTGGGGGCTTAAGGGGGCCAGGACCCGCCCACTTCCGCTTTGGGGGCAAGCAACAGTTGCCAGGGCAACCCTGGGCATGGCAGGGGGCTTAAGGGGGCCTGGACCCGCCCACTTCCGCTTTGGGGGCCAGCAACAGTTGCCAGGGCAACCCTGGGCATGGCAGGGGGCTTAAGGGGGCCTGGACCCGCCCACTTCCGCTTTGGGGGCCATCAACAGTTGCCAGGGCAACCCTGGGCAAGGCAGAGGGCTTAAGGGCGCCAGGACCCGCCCACTTCCGCTTTGGGGGCCAGCAACAGTTGCCAGAGCAACCCTGGGCATGGCAGGGGGATTAAGGGGGCCTGGACCCGGCCACTTCCGCTTTGGGGGCCAGCAACAGTTGCCAGGGCAACCCTGGGCATGACAGGGGGCTTAAGGGGGCCAGGACCCGCCCACTTCCGCTTTGGGGGCCAGCAACAGTTGCCAGGGCAACATTGGGCATGGCAGGGGGCTTAAGGGCGCCAGGACCCGCCCACTTCCGCTTTGGGGGCCAACAACAGTTGCCAGGGCAACCCTGGGCATGGCAGGGGGCTTAAGGTAGTCAGGACCCGCCCACTTCCGCTTTGGAACCAGATACAGTTGCCAGGGCAACATTGGGCATGGCAGGGGGCTTAAGGGAGTCAGGACCCGCCCACTTCCGCTTTGGGGGCCAGCAACAGTTGCCAGGGCAACCCTGGGCAAGGCAGGGGGCTTAAGGGGGCCTGTACCCACACACTTCCGCTTTGGGGGCCAGCAACAGTTGCCAGGGCAACCCTGGGCAAGGCAGGGGGCTTAAGGGCGCCAGGACCCGCCCACTTCCGCTTTGAGGGCCAGCAACAGTTGCCAGTGCAACCATGGGCATGGCAGGGGGCTTAAGGGGGCATGGACCCGCCCACTTCCGCTTTGGGGGCCAGCAACAGTTGCCAGGGCAACCCTGGGCAAGGCAGGAGGCTTAAGGGGGCCTGGACCCGCCCACTTCCGCTTTGGGGGCCAGCAACAGTTGCCAGGGCAACCCTGGGCAAGGCAGAGGGCTTAAGGGCGCCAGGACCCGCCCACTTCCGCTTTGGGGGCCAGCAACAGTTGCCAGGGCAACCCTGGGCATGGCAGGGGGATTAAGGGGGCCTGGACCCGGCCACTTCCGCTTTGGGGGCCAGCAACAGTTGCCATGGCAACCCTGGGCATGACAGGGGGCTTAAGGGGGCCAGGACCCGCCCACTTCCGCTTTGGGGGCCAACAACAGTTGCCAGGGCAACCCTGGGCATGGCAGGGGGCTTAAGGTAGTCAGGACCCGCCCACTTCCGCTTTGGAACCAGATACAGTTGCCAGGGCAACATTGGGCATGGCAGGGGGCTAAAGGGAGTCGGGACCCGCCCACTTCCGCTTTGGGGGCCAGCAACAGTTGCCAGGGCAACCCTGGGCATGGCAGGGGGCTTAAGGGGGCCTGGACCCGCCCACTTCCGCTTTGGGGGCCAGCAACAGTTGCCAGGGCAACCCTGGGCATGGCAGGGGGCTTAAGGGAGCCTGGACCCGCCCACTTCCGCTTTGGGGGCCAGCAACAGTTGCCAGGGCAACCCTGGGCATGGCAGGGGGCTTAAGGGAGCCTGGACCCGCCCACTTTTGCTTTGGGGGCCAGCAACAGTTGCCAGGGCAACCCTGGGCATGGCAGGGGGCTTAAGGGAGCCTGGACCCGCCCACTTCCGCTTTGGGGGCCAGCAACAGTTGCCAGGGCAACCCTGGGCAAGGCAGGGGGCTTAAGGGCGCCTGGACCCGCCCACTTCCGCTTTGAGGGCCAGCAACAGTTGCCAGGGCAACCCTGGGCATGGCAGGGGGCTTAAGGGTGCCATGACCCGCCCACTTCCGCTTTGGGGGCCAGCAACAGTTGCCAGGGCAACCCTGGGCATGGCAGGGGGCTTAAGGGGGCCTGGACCCGCCCACTTCCGCTTTGGGGGCCAGCAACAGTTACCAAGGCAACCCTGGGCAAGGCAGAGGGCTTAAGGGCGCCAGGACCCGCCCACTTCCGCTTTGGGGGCCAAGAACAGTTGCCAGGGCAACCCTGGGCATGGAAGGGGGCTTAAGGGAGTCAGGACCCGCCCACTTCCGCTTTGGGGGCCAGCAACAGTTGCCAGGGCAACCCTGGGCATGGCAGGGGGATTAAGGGGGCCTGGACCCGCCCACTTCCGCTTTGGGGGCCAGCAACAGTTGCCAGGGCAACCCTGGGCATGACAGGGGGCTTAAGGGGGCCAGGACCCGCCCACTTCCGCTTTGGGGGCCAGCAGCAGTTGCCAGGGCAACATTGGGCATGGCAGGGGGCTTAAGGGCGCCAGGACCCGCCCACTTCCGCTTTGGGGGCCAACAACAGTTGCCAGGGCAACCCGGGGCATGGCAGGGGGCTTAAGGGAGTCAGGACCCGCCCACTTCCGCTTTGGAACCAGCAACAGTTGCCAGGGCAACATTGGGCATGGCAGGGGGCTTAAGGGAGCCTGGATCCGCCCACTTCCGCTTTGGGGGCCAGCAACAGTTGCCAGGGCAACCCTGGGCAAGGCAGGGGGCTTAAGGGCGCCAGGACCCGCCCACTTCCGCTTTGAGGGCCAGCAACAGTTGCCAGGGCAACCCTGGGCATGGCAGGGGGCTTAAGGGAGCCTGGACCCGCCCACTTCCACTTTGGGGGCCAGCAACAGTTACCAGGGCAACCCTGGGCATGGCAGGGGGCTTAAGGGAGCCTGGACCCGCCCACTTCCGCTTTGGGGGCCAGCAACAGTTGCCAGGGCAACCCTGGGCATGGCAGGGGGCTTAAGGGAGCCTGGACCCGCCCACTTTTGCTTTGGGGGCCAGCAACAGTTGCCAGGGCAACCCTGGGCATGGCAGGGGGCTTAAGGGAGCCTGGACCCGCCCACTTCCGCTTTGGGGGCCAGCAACAGTTGCCAGGGCAACCCTGGGCAAGGCAGGGTGCTTAAGGGCGCCTGGACCCGCCCACTTCCGCTTTGGGGGCCAACAACAGTTGCCAGGGCAACCCTGGGCATGGCAGGGGGCTTAAGGGAGTCAGGATCCGCCCACTTCCGCTTTGGGGGCCAGCAACAGTTGCCAGGGCAACCCTGGGCATGGCAGGGGGATTAAGGGGGCCTGGACCCGGCCACTTCCGCTTTGGGGGCCAGCAACAGTTGCCATGGCAACCCTGGGCATGACAGGGGGCTTAAGGGGGCCAGGACCCGCCCACTTCCGCTTTGGGGGCCAACAACAGTTGCCAGGGCAACCCTGGGCATGGCAGGGGGCTTAAGGTAGTCAGGACCCGCCCACTTCCGCTTTGGAACCAGATACAGTTGCCAGGGCAACATTGGGCATGGCAGGGGGCTAAAGGGAGTCGGGACCCGCCCACTTCCGCTTTGGGGGCCAGCAACAGTTGCCAGGGCAACCCTGGGCATGGCAGGGGGCTTAAGGGGGCCTGGACCCGCCCACTTCCGCTTTGGGGGCCAGCAACAGTTGCCAGGGCAACCCTGGGCATGGCAGGGGGCTTAAGGGAGCCTGGACCCGCCCACTTCCGCTTTGGGGGCCAGCAACAGTTGCCAGGGCAACCCTGGGCATGGCAGGGGGCTTAAGGGAGCCTGGACCCGCCCACTTTTGCTTTGGGGGCCAGCAACAGTTGCCAGGGCAACCCTGGGCATGGCAGGGGGCTTAAGGGAGCCTGGACCCGCCCACTTCCGCTTTGGGGGCCAGCAACAGTTGCCAGGGCAACCCTGGGCAAGGCAGGGGGCTTAAGGGCGCCTGGACCCGCCCACTTCCGCTTTGAGGGCCAGCAACAGTTGCCAGGGCAACCCTGGGCATGGCAGGGGGCTTAAGGGTGCCATGACCCGCCCACTTCCGCTTTGGGGGCCAGCAACAGTTGCCAGGGCAACCCTGGGCATGGCAGGGGGCTTAAGGGGGCCTGGACCCGCCCACTTCCGCTTTGGGGGCCAGCAACAGTTACCAAGGCAACCCTGGGCAAGGCAGAGGGCTTAAGGGCGCCAGGACCCGCCCACTTCCGCTTTGGGGGCCAAGAACAGTTGCCAGGGCAACCCTGGGCATGGAAGGGGGCTTAAGGGAGTCAGGACCCGCCCACTTCCGCTTTGGGGGCCAGCAACAGTTGCCAGGGCAACCCTGGGCATGGCAGGGGGATTAAGGGGGCCTGGACCCGCCCACTTCCGCTTTGGGGGCCAGCAACAGTTGCCAGGGCAACCCTGGGCATGACAGGGGGCTTAAGGGGGCCAGGACCCGCCCACTTCCGCTTTGGGGGCCAGCAGCAGTTGCCAGGGCAACATTGGGCATGGCAGGGGGCTTAAGGGCGCCAGGACCCGCCCACTTCCGCTTTGGGGGCCAACAACAGTTGCCAGGGCAACCCGGGGCATGGCAGGGGGCTTAAGGGAGTCAGGACCCGCCCACTTCCGCTTTGGAACCAGCAACAGTTGCCAGGGCAACATTGGGCATGGCAGGGGGCTTAAGGGAGCCTGGATCCGCCCACTTCCGCTTTGGGGGCCAGCAACAGTTGCCAGGGCAACCCTGGGCAAGGCAGGGGGCTTAAGGGCGCCAGGACCCGCCCACTTCCGCTTTGAGGGCCAGCAACAGTTGCCAGGGCAACCCTGGGCATGGCAGGGGGCTTAAGGGAGCCTGGACCCGCCCACTTCCACTTTGGGGGCCAGCAACAGTTACCAGGGCAACCCTGGGCATGGCAGGGGGCTTAAGGGAGCCTGGACCCGCCCACTTCCGCTTTGGGGGCCAGCAACAGTTGCCAGGGCAACCCTGGGCATGGCAGGGGGCTTAAGGGAGCCTGGACCCGCCCACTTTTGCTTTGGGGGCCAGCAACAGTTGCCAGGGCAACCCTGGGCATGGCAGGGGGCTTAAGGGAGCCTGGACCCGCCCACTTCCGCTTTGGGGGCCAGCAACAGTTGCCAGGGCAACCCTGGGCAAGGCAGGGTGCTTAAGGGCGCCTGGACCCGCCCACTTCCGCTTTGGGGGCCAACAACAGTTGCCAGGGCAACCCTGGGCATGGCAGGGGGCTTAAGGGAGTCAGGATCCGCCCACTTCCGCTTTGGGGGCCAGCAACAGTTGCCAGGGCATCCCTGGGCAAGGCAGGGGGCTTAAGGGCGCCAGGACCCGCCCACTTCCGCTTTGAGGGCCAGCAACAGTTGCCAGGGCAACCCTGGGCATGGCAGGGGGCTTAAGGGAGCCTGGACCCGCCCACTTCCGCTTTGGGAACCAGCAACAGTTACCAGGGCAACCCTGGGCAAGGCAGGGGGCTTAAGGGGGCCTGGACCCGCCCACTTCCGCTTTGGGGGCCAGCAACAGTTGCAAGGGCAACCCTGGGCATGGCAGAGGACTTAAGGGGGCCTGGACCCGCCCACTTCCGCTTTGGGGGTCAGCAACAGTTGCCAGGGCAACCCTGGGCATGGCAGGGGGCTTAAGTGGGCCTGGACCCGCCCACTTCCGCTTTGGGGGCCAGCAACAGTTGCCAGGGCAACCCTGGGCATGGCAGGGGGCTTAAGTGGGCCTGGACCCGCCCACTTCCGCTTTGGGGGCCAGCAACAGTTGCCAGGGCAACCCTGGGCATGGCAGAGGGCTTAAGGGGGCCTGGACCCGCCCACTTCCGCTTTGGGGGCCAGCAACAGTTGCCAGGGCGACCCTGGGCAAGGCAGAGGGCTTAAGGGCGCCAGGACCCGCCCACTTCCGCTTTGGGGGCCAGCAACAGTTACCAAGGCAACCCTGGGCAAGGCAGAGGGCTTAAGGGCGCCAGGACCCGCCCACTTCCGCTTTGGGGGCCAAGAACAGTTGCCAGGGCAACCCTGGGCATGGAAGGGGGCTTAAGGGAGTCAGGACCCGCCCACTTCCGCTTTGGGGGCCAGCAACAGTTGCCAGGGCAACCCTGGGCATGGCAGGGGGATTAAGGGGGCCTGGACCCGCCCACTTCCGCTTTGGGGGCCAGCAACAGTTGCCAGGGCAACCCTGGGCATGACAGGGGGCTTAAGGGGGCCAGGACCCGCCCACTTCCGCTTTGGGGGCCAGCAGCAGTTGCCAGGGCAACATTGGGCATGGCAGGGGGCTTAAGGGCGCCAGGACCCGCCCACTTCCGCTTTGGGGGCCAACAACAGTTGCCAGGGCAACCCGGGGCATGGCAGGGGGCTTAAGGGAGTCAGGACCCGCCCACTTCCGCTTTGGAACCAGCAACAGTTGCCAGGGCAACATTGGGCATGGCAGGGGGCTTAAGGGAGCCTGGATCCGCCCACTTCCGCTTTGGGGGCCAGCAACAGTTGCCAGGGCAACCCTGGGCAAGGCAGGGGGCTTAAGGGCGCCAGGACCCGCCCACTTCCGCTTTGAGGGCCAGCAACAGTTGCCAGGGCAACCCTGGGCATGGCAGGGGGCTTAAGGGAGCCTGGACCCGCCCACTCCGCTTTGGGGGCCAGCAACAGTTACCAGGGCAACCCTGGGCATGGCAGGGGGCTTAAGGGAGCCTGGACCCGCCCACTTCCGCTTTGGGGGCCAGCAACAGTTGCCAGGGCAACCCTGGGCATGGCAGGGGGCTTAAGGGAGCCTGGACCCGCCCACTTTTGCTTTGGGGGCCAGCAACAGTTGCCAGGGCAACCCTGGGCATGGCAGGGGGCTTAAGGGAGCCTGGACCCGCCCACTTCCGCTTTGGGGGCCAGCAACAGTTGCCAGGGCAACCCTGGGCAAGGCAGGGTGCTTAAGGGCGCCTGGACCCGCCCACTTCCGCTTTGGGGGCCAACAACAGTTGCCAGGGCAACCCTGGGCATGGCAGGGGGCTTAAGGGAGTTCAGGATCCGCCCACTTCCGCTTTGGGGGCCAGCAACAGTTGCCAGGGCATCCCTGGGCAAGGCAGGGGGCTTAAGGGCGCCAGGACCCGCCCACTTCCGCTTTGAGGGCCAGCAACAGTTGCCAGGGCAACCCTGGGCATGGCAGGGGGCTTAAGGGAGCCTGGACCCGCCCACTTCCGCTTTGGGAACCAGCAACAGTTGCAAGGGCAACCCTGGGCATGGCAGAGGACTTAAGGGGGCCTGGACCCGCCCACTTCCGCTTTGGGGGTCAGCAACAGTTGCCAGGGCAACCCTGGGCATGGCAGGGGGCTTAAGTGGGCCCTGGACCCGCCCCACTTCCGCTTTGGGGGCCAGCAACAGTTGCCAGGGCAACCCTGGGCATGGCAGGGGGCTTAAGTGGGCCTGGACCCGCCCACTTCCGCTTTGGGGGCCAGCAACAGTTGCCAGGGCAACCCCTGGCATGGCAGGGGCTTAAGGGGCCTGGACCCGCCCACTTCCGCTTTGGGGGCCAGCAACAGTTACCAAGGCAACCCTGGGCAAGGCAGAGGGCTTAAGGGCGCCAGGACCCGCCCACTTCCGCTTTGGGGGCCAAGAACAGTTGCCAGGGCAACCCTGGGCATGGAAGGGGGCTTAAGGGAGTCAGGACCCGCCCACTTCCGCTTTGGGGGCCAGCAACAGTTGCCAGGGCAACCCTGGGCATGGCAGGGGGATTAAGGGGGCCTGGACCCGCCCACTTCCGCTTTGGGGGACAGCAACAGTTGCCAGGGCAACATTGGGCATGGCAGGGGGCTTAAGGGCGCCAGGACCCGCCCACTTCCGCTTTGGGGGCCAACAACAGTTGCCAGGGCAACCCTGGGCATGGCAGGGGGCTTAAGGGAGTCAGGACCCGCCCACTTCCGCTTTGGAACCAGATACAGTTGCCAGGGCAACATTGGGCATGGCAGGGGGCTTAAGGGAGTCAGGACCCGCCCACTTCCGCTTTGGGGGCCAGCAACAGTTGCCAGAGCAACCCTGGGCAAGGCAGGGGGCTTAAGGGAGCCTGGACCCGCCCACTTCCGCTTTGGGGGCCAGCAACAGTTACCAAGGCAACCCTGGGCAAGGCAGAGGGCTTAAGGGCGCCAGGACCCGCCCCACTTCCGCTTTGGGGGCCAAGAACAGTTGCCAGGGCAACCCTGGGCATGGAAGGGGGCTTAAGGGAGTCAGGACCCCGCCCACTTCCGCTTTGGGGGCCAGCAACAGTTGCCAGGGCAACCCTGGGCATGGAAGGGGGCTTAAGGGAGCCTGGACCCGCCCACTTCCGCTTTGGGGGCCAGCAACAGTTACCAGGGCAACCCTGGGCATGGCAGGGGGCTTAAGGGAGCCTGGACCCGCCCACTTCCGCTTTGGGGGCCAGCAACAGTTGCCAGGGCAACCCTGGGCATGGCAGGGGGCTTAAGGGAGCCTGGACCCGCCCACTTTTGCTTTGGGGGCCAGCAACAGTTGCCAGGGCAACCCTGGGCATGGCAGGGGGCTTAAGGGAGCCTGGACCCGCCCACTTCCGCTTTGGGGGCCAGCAACAGTTGCCAGGGCAACCCTGGGCAAGGCAGGGTGCTTAAGGGCGCCTGGACCCGCCCACTTCCGCTTTGGGGGCCAACAACAGTTGCCAGGGCAACCCTGGGCATGGCAGGGGGCTTAAGGGAGTCAGGATCCGCCCACTTCCGCTTTGGGGGCCAGCAACAGTTGCCAGGGCATCCCTGGGCAAGGCAGGGGGCTTAAGGGCGCCAGGACCCGCCCACTTCCGCTTTGAGGGCCAGCAACAGTTGCCAGGGCAACCCTGGGCATGGCAGGGGGCTTAAGGGAGCCTGGACCCGCCCACTTCCGCTTTGGGAACCAGCAACAGTTACCAGGGCAACCCTGGGCAAGGCAGGGGGCTTAAGGGGGCCTGGACCCGCCCACTTCCCCTTTGGGGGCCAGCAACAGTTGCAAGGGCAACCCTGGGCATGGCAGAGGACTTAAGGGGGCCTGGACCCGCCCACTTCCGCTTTGGGGGTCAGCAACAGTTGCCAGGGCAACCCTGGGCATGGCAGGGGGCTTAAGTGGGCCTGGACCCGCCCACTTCCGCTTTGGGGGCCAGCAACAGTTGCCAGGGCAACCCTGGGCATGGCAGGGGGCTTAAGTGGGCCTGGACCCGCCCACTTCCGCTTTGGGGGCCAGCAACAGTTGCCAGGGCAACCCTGGGCATGGCAGAGGGCTTAAGGGGGCCTGGACCCGCCCACTTCCGCTTTGGGGGCCAGCAACAGTTGCCAGGGCGACCCTGGGCAAGGCAGAGGGCTTAAGGGCGCCAGGACCCGCCCACTTCCGCTTTGGGGGCCAACAACAGTTGCCAGGGCAACCCTGGGCATGGAAGGGGGCTTAAGGGAGTCAGGACCCACATACTTCCGCTTTGAGGGCCAGCAACAGTTGCCAGGGCAACCCTGGGCATGGCAGGGGGATTAAGGGGGCCTGGACCCGCCCACTTCCGCTTTGGGGGACAGCAACAGTTGCCAGGGCAACATTGGGCATGGCAGGGGGCTTAAGGGCGCCAGGACCCGCCCACTTCCGCTTTGGGGGCCAACAACAGTTGCCAGGGCAACCCTGGGCATGGCAGGGGGCTTAAGGGAGTCAGGACCCGCCCACTTCCGCTTTGGAACCAGATACAGTTGCCAGGGCAACATTGGGCATGGCAGGGGGCTTAAGGGAGTCAGGACCCGCCCACTTCCGCTTTGGGGGCCAGCAACAGTTGCCAGAGCAACCCTGGGCAAGGCAGGGGGCTTAAGGGAGCCTGGACCCGCCCACTTCCGCTTTGGGGGCCAGCAACAGTTGCCAGGGCAACCCTGGGCATGGCAGGGGGCTTAAGGGGGCCTGGACCCGCCCACTTCCGCTTTGGGGGCCAGCAACAGTTACCAAGGCAACCCTGGGCAAGGCAGAGGGCTTAAGGGCGCCAGGACCCGCCCACTTCCGCTTTGGGGGCCAAGAACAGTTGCCAGGGCAACCCTGGGCATGGAAGGGGGCTTAAGGGAGTCAGGACCCGCCCACTTCCGCTTTGGGGGCCAGCAACAGTTGCCAGGGCAACCCTGGGCATGGCAGGGGGATTAAGGGGGCCTGGACCCGCCCACTTCCGCTTTGGGGGCCAGCAACAGTTGCCAGGGCAACCCTGGGCATGACAGGGGGCTTAAGGGGGCCAGGACCCGCCCACTTCCGCTTTGGGGGCCAGCAGCAGTTGCCAGGGCAACATTGGGCATGGCAGGGGGCTTAAGGGCGCCAGGACCCGCCCACTTCCGCTTTGGGGGCCAACAACATTTGCCAGGGCAACCCGGGGCATGGCAGGGGGCTTAAGGGAGTCAGGACCCGCCCACTTCCGCTTTGGAACCAGCAACAGTTGCCAGGGCAACATTGGGCATGGCAGGGGGCTTAAGGGAGCCTGGATCCGCCCACTTCCGCTTTGGGGGCCAGCAACAGTTGCCAGGGCAACCCTGGGCAAGGCAGGGGGCTTAAGGGCGCCAGGACCCGCCCACTTCCGCTTTGAGGGCCAGCAACAGTTGCCAGGGCAACCCTGGGCATGGCAGGGGGCTTAAGGGAGCCTGGACCCGCCCACTTCCGCTTTGGGGGCCAGCAACAGTTACCAGGGCAACCCTGGGCATGGCAGGGGGCTTAAGGGAGCCTGGACCCGCCCACTTCCGCTTTGGGGGCCAGCAACAGTTGCCAGGGCAACCCTGGGCATGGCAGGGGGCTTAAGGGAGCCTGGACCCGCCCACTTTTGCTTTGGGGGCCAGCAACAGTTGCCAGGGCAACCCTGGGCATGGCAGGGGGCTTAAGGGAGCCTGGACCCGCCCACTTCCGCTTTGGGGTCCAGCAACAGTTGCCAGGGCAACCCTGGGCAAGGCAGGGTGCTTAAGGGCGCCTGGACCCGCCCACTTCCGCTTTGGGGGCCAACAACAGTTGCCAGGGCAACCCTGGGCATGGCAGGGGGCTTAAGGGAGTCAGGATCCGCCCACTTCCGCTTTGGGGGCCAGCAACAGTTGCCAGGGCATCCCTGGGCAAGGCAGGGGGCTTAAGGGCGCCAGGACCCGCCCACTTCCGCTTTGAGGGCCAGCAACAGTTGCCAGGGCAACCCTGGGCATGGCAGGGGGCTTAAGGGAGCCTGGACCCGCCCACTTCCGCTTTGGGAACCAGCAACAGTTACCAGGGCAACCCTGGGCAAGGCAGGGGGCTTAAGGGGGCCTGGACCCGCCCACTTCCCCTTTGGGGGCCAGCAACAGTTGCAAGGGCAACCCTGGGCATGGCAGAGGACTTAAGGGGGCCTGGACCCGCCCACTTCCGCTTTGGGGGTCAGCAACAGTTGCCAGGGCAACCCTGGGCATGGCAGGGGGCTTAAGTGGGCCTGGACCCGCCCACTTCCGCTTTGGGGGCCAGCAACAGTTGCCAGGGCAACCCTGGGCATGGCAGGGGGCTTAAGTGGGCCTGGACCCGCCCACTTCCGCTTTGGGGGCCAGCAACAGTTGCCAGGGCAACCCTGGGCATGGCAGAGGGCTTAAGGGGGCCTGGACCCGCCCACTTCCGCTTTGGGGGCCAACAACAGTTGCCAGGGCAACCCTGGGCATGGAAGGGGGCTTAAGGGAGTCAGGACCCACATACTTCCGCTTTGAGGGCCAGCAACAGTTGCCAGGGCAACCCTGGGCATGGCAGGGGGATTAAGGGGGCCTGGACCCGCCCACTTCCGCTTTGGGGGACAGCAACAGTTGCCAGGGCAACATTGGGCATGGCAGGGGGCTTAAGGGCGCCAGGACCCGCCCACTTCCGCTTTGGGGGCCAACAACAGTTGCCAGGGCAACCCTGGGCATGGCAGGGGGCTTAAGGGAGTCAGGACCCGCCCACTTCCGCTTTGGAACCAGATACAGTTGCCAGGGCAACATTGGGCATGGCAGGGGGCTTAAGGGAGTCAGGACCCGCCCACTTCCGCTTTGGGGGCCAGCAACAGTTGCCAGAGCAACCCTGGGCAAGGCAGGGGGCTTAAGGGAGCCTGGACCCGCCCACTTCCGCTTTGGGGGCCAGCAACAGTTGCCAGGGCAACCCTGGGCAAGGCAGGGGGCTTAAGGGGGCCTGGACCCGCCCACTTCCGCTTTGGGGGCCAGCAACAGTTGCCAGGGCAACCCTGGGCATGGCAGGGGGCTTAAGGGAGCCTGGACCCGCCCACTTCCGCTTTGGGGACCAGCAACAGTTGCCAGGGCAACCCTGGGCAAGGCAGGGGGCTTAAGGGGGCCTGGACCCGCCCACTTCCGCTTTAGGGGCCAGCAACAGTTGCCAGGGCAACCCTGGGCAAGGCAGGGTGCTTAAGGGCGCCTGGACCCGCCCACTTCCGCTTTGGGGGCCAGCAACAGTTGCCAGGGCAACCCTGGGCATGGCAGGGGGCTTAAGGGGGCCTGGACCCGCCCACTTCTGCTTTGGGGGCCAGCAACAGTTGCCAGGGCAACCCTGGGCAAGGCAGGGGGCTTAAGGGGGCCTGGACCCGCCCACTTCCGCTTTGGGGGCCAGCAACAGTTGCCAGGGCAACCCTGGGCATGGCAGGGGGCTTAAGGGAGACTGGACCCGCCCACTTCCGCTTTGGGGGCCAGCAACAGTTGCCAGGGCAACCCTGGGCATGGCAGGGGGCTTAAGGGGGCCTGGACCCGCCCACTTCCGCTTTGGGGGCCAGCAACAGTTGCCAGGGCAACCCTGGGCAAGGCAGAGGGCTTAAGGGCGCCAGGACCCGCCCACTTCCGCTTTAGGGGCCAACAACAGTTGCCAGGGCAACCCTGGGCATGGCAGGGGGCTTAAGGGAGTCAGGACCCGCCCACTTCCGCTTTGGGGGCCAGCAACAGTTGCCAGGGCAACCCTTGGCCTGGCAGGGGGATTAAGGGGGCCTGGACCCGCCCACTTCCGCTTTGGGGGCCAGCAACAGTTGCCAGGGCAACCCTGGGCATGGCAGGGGGCTTAAGGGGGCCAGGACCCGCCCACTTCCGCTTTGGGGGCCAGCAACAGTTGCCAGGGCAACATTGGGCATGGCAGGGGGCTTAAGGTCGCCAGGACCCGCCCACTTCCTCTTTGGGGGCCAACAACAGTTGCCAGTGCAACTCTGGGCAAGGCTGGGGGCTTAAGGGGGCCAGGACCCGCCCACTTCCGCTTTGGGGGCCAGCAACAGTTGCCAGGGCAACCCTGGGCATGGCAGGGGGCTTAAGGGAGCCTGGACCCGCCCACTTCCGCTTTGGGGGCCAGCAACAGTTGCCAGGGCAACCCTGGGCATGGCAGGGGGCTTAAGTGGGCCTGGACCCGCCCACTTCCGCTTTGGGGGCCAGCAACAGTTGCCAGGGCAACCCTGGGCATGGCAGAGGGCTTAAGGGGGCCTGGACCCGCCCACTTCCGCTTTGGGGGCCAGCAACAGTTGCCAGGGCAACCCTGGGCAAGGCAGAGGGCTTAAGGGCGCCAGGACCCGCCCACTTCCGCTTTAGGGGCCAACAACAGTTGCCAGGGCAACCCTGGGCATGGCAGGGGGCTTAAGGGAGTCAGGACCCGCCCACTTCCGCTTTGGGGGCCAGCAACAGTTGCCAGGGCAACCCTGGGCATGGCAGGGGGCTTAAGGGGGCCTGGACCCGCCCACTTCCGCTTTGTGGGCCAGCAACAGTTGCCAGGGCAACCCTGGGCATGGCAGGGGGCTTAAGGGGGCCTGGACCCGCCCACTTCTGCTTTGGGGGCCAGCAACAGTTGCCAGGGCAACCCTGGGCAAGGCAGGGGGCTTAAGGGGGCCTGGACCCGCCCACTTTCTCTTTGGGGGCCAGCAACAGTTGCCAGGGCAACCCTGGGCATGGCAGGGGGCTTAAGGGAGCCTGAACCCGCCCACTTCCGCTTTGGGGGCCAGCAACAGTTGCCAGGGCAACCCTGGGCATGGCAGGGGGCTTAAGGGGGCCTGGACCCGCCCACTTCCGCTTTGGGGGCCAGCAACAGTTGCCAGGGCAACCCTGGGCAAGGCAGAGGGCTTAAGGGCGCCAGGACCCGCCCACTTCCGCTTTAGGGGCCAACAACAGTTGCCAGGGCAACCCTGGGCATGGCAGGGGGCTTAAGGGAGTCAGGACCCGCCCACTTCCGCTTTGGGGGCCAGCAACAGTTGCCAGGGCAACCCTTGGCCTGGCAGGGGGATTAAGGGGGCCTGGACCCGCCCACTTCCGCTTTGGGGGCCAGCAACAGTTGCCAGGGCAACCCTGGGCATGGCAGGGGGCTTAAGGGGGCCAGGACCCGCCCACTTCCGCTTTGGGGGCCAGCAACAGTTGCCAGGGCAACATTGGGCATGGCAGGGGGCTTAAGGTCGCCAGGACCCGCCCACTTCCTCTTTGGGGGCCAACAACAGTTGCCAGTGCAACTCTGGGCAAGTCTGGGGGCTTAAGGGGGCCAGGACCCGCCCACTTCCGCTTTGGGGGCCAGCAACAGTTGCCAGGGCAACCCTGGGCATGGCAGGGGGCTCAAGGGGGCCTGGACCCGCCCACTTCCGCTTTGGGGGCCAACAACAGTTGCCAGGGCAACTCTGGGCAATGCTGGGGGCTTAAGGGGGCCAGGACCCGCCCACTACCGCTTTGGGGGCCAACAACAGTTGCCAGTGCAATTCTGGGCAAGGCTGGGGGCTTAAGGGGGCCAGGACCCGCCCACTTCCGCTTTGGGGGCAAGCAACAGTTGCCAGGGCAACCCTGGGCATGGCAGGGGGCTTAAGGGGGCCTGGACCCGCCCACTTCCGCTTTGGGGGCCAGCAACAGTTGCCAGGGCAACCCTGGGCATGGCAGGGGGCTTAAGGGGGCCTGGACCCGCCCACTTCCGCTTTGGGGGCCAGCAACAGTTGCCAGGGCAACCCTGGGCATGACAGGGGGCTTAAGGGGGCCAGGACCCGCCCACTTCCGCTTTGGGGGCCAGCAACAGTTGCCAGGGCAACATTGGGCATGGCAGGGGGCTTAAGGGCGCCAGGACCCGCCCACTTCCGCTTTGGGGGCCAACAACAGTTGCCAGGGCAACCCTGGGCATGGCAGGGGGCTTAAGGTAGTCAGGACCCGCCCACTTCCGCTTTGGAACCAGATACAGTTGCCAGGGCAACATTGGGCATGGCAGGGGGCTTAAGGGAGTCAGGACCCGCCCACTTCCGCTTTGGGGGCCAGCAACAGTTGCCAGGGCAACCCTGGGCAAGGCAGGGGGCTTAAGGGGGCCTGTACCCACACACTTCCGCTTTGGGGGCCAGCAACAGTTGCCAGGGCAACCCTGGGCAAGGCAGGGGGCTTAAGGGCGCCAGGACCCGCCCACTTCCGCTTTGAGGGCCAGCAACAGTTGCCAGTGCAACCATGGGCATGGCAGGGGGCTTAAGGGGGCATGGACCCGCCCACTTGGGCCTTGGGGCCAGCAACAGTTGCCAGGGCAACCCTGGGCAAGGCAGAGGGCTTAAGGGCGCCAGGACCCGCCCACTTCCGCTTTGGGGGCCAGCAACAGTTGCCAGGGCAACCCTGGGCATGGCAGGGGGATTAAGGGGGCCTGGACCCGGCCACTTCCGCTTTGGGGGCCAGCAACAGTTGCCAGGGCAACCCTGGGCATGACAGGGGGCTTAAGGGGGCCAGGACCCGCCCACTTCCGCTTTGGGGGCCAACAACAGTTGCCAGGGCAACCCTGGGCATGACAGGGGGCTTAAGGTAGTCAGGACCCGCCCACTTCCGCTTTGGAACCAGATACAGTTGCCAGGGCAACATTGGGCATGGCAGGGGGCTAAAGGGAGTCAGGACCCGCCCACTTCCGCTTTGGGGGCCAGCAACAGTTGCCAGGGCAACCCCTGGGCATGGCAGGGGCTTAAGGGGGCCTGGACCCGCCCACTTCCGCTTTGGGGGCCAGCAACAGTTGCCAGGGCAACATTGGGCATGGCAGGGGGCTTAAGGGCGCCAGGACCCGCCCACTTCCGCTTTGGGGGCCAACAACAGTTGCCAGGGCAACATTGGTCATGGCAGGGGGCTTAAGGGCGCCAGGACCCGCCCACTTCCGCTTTGGAACCAGATACAGTTGCCAGGGCAACATTGGGCATGGCAGGGGGCTTAAGGGAGTCAGGACCCGCCCACTTCCGCTTTGGGGGCCAGCAACAGTTGCCAGGGCAACCCTGGGCAAGGCAGGGGGCTTAAGGGGGCCTGGACCCACACACTTCCGCTTTGGGGGCCAGCAACAGTTGCCAGGGCAACCCTGGGCAAGGCAGGGGGCTTAAGGGCGCCAGGACCCGCCCACTTCCGCTTTGAGGGCCAGCAACAGTTGCCAGTGCAACCATGGGCATGGCAGGGGGCTTAAGGGGGCATGGACCCGCCCACTTCCGCTTTGGGGGCCAGCAACAGTTGCCAGGGCAACCCTGGGCAAGGCAGGGGGCTTAAGGGGGCCTGGACCCGCCCACTTCCGCTTTGGGGGCCAGCAACAGTTGCCAGGGCAAACCTGGGCAAGGCAGGGGGCTTAAGGGCGCCTGGACCCGCCCACTTCCGCTTTGAGGGCCAGCAACAGTTGCCAGGGCAACCCTGGGCATGGCAGGGGGCTTAAGGGGGCCTGGACCCGCCC
This sequence comes from Crinia signifera, assembly GCF_055691185.1. NCBI lineage: Eukaryota > Metazoa > Chordata > Amphibia > Anura > Myobatrachidae > Crinia > Crinia signifera. The sequence goes on along the minus strand of NW_028142258.1, from coordinate 43,091 downwards.
ACTTCCGCTTTTGGGGGCCAGCAACAGTTGCCAGGGCAACACTGGGCATGGCAGGGGGCTTAAGGGCGCCTGGACCCGCCCACTTCCGCTTTGGGGACCAACAACAGTTGCCAGGGCAACCCTGGGCATGGAAGGGGGCTTTAGGGAGTCAGGACCCGCATACTTCCGCTTTGGGGGCCAGCAACAGTTGCTAGGGCAACCCTGGGCATGGCAGGGGGATTAAGGGGGCCTGGACCCGCCCACTTCCGCTTTGGGGGCCAGCAACAGTTGCCAGGGCAACCCTGGGCATGGCAGGGGGCTTAAGGGGGCCAGGACCCGCCCACTTCCGCTTTGGGGGCCAGCAACAGTTGCCAGGGCAACATTGGGCATGGCAGGGGGCTTAAGGGCGCCAGGACCCGCCCACTTCCGCTTTGGGGGCCAGCAACAGTTGCCAGGGCAACCCTGGGCAAGGCAGGGGGCTTAAGGGCGCCTGGACCCGCCCACTTCCGCTTTGGGGGCCAGCAACAGTTGCCAGGGAAACCCTGGGCATGGCAGGGGGCTTAAGGGGGCCTGGACCCGCCCACTTCCGCTTTGGGGGCCAGCAACAGTTGCCAGGGCAACCCTGGGCAAGGCAGAGGGCTTAAGGGCGCCAGGACCCGCCCACTTCCGCTTTAGGGGCCAACAACAGTTGCCAGGGCAACCCTGGGCATGGCAGGGGGCTTAAGGGAGTCAGGACCCGCCCACTTCCGCTTTGGGGGCCAGCAACAGTTGCCAGGGCAACCCTTGGCCTGGCAGGGGGATTAAGGGGGCCTGGACCCGCCCACTTCCGCTTTGGGGGCCAGCAACAGTTGCCAGGGCAACCCTGGGCATGGCAGGGGGCTTAAGGGGGCCAGGACCCGCCCACTTCCGCTTTGGGGGCCAGCAACAGTTGCCAGGGCAACATTGGGCATGGCAGGGGGCTTAAGGTCGCCAGGACCCGCCCACTTCCTCTTTGGGGGCCAACAACAGTTGCCAGTGCAACTCTGGGCAAGTCTGGGGGCTTAAGGGGGCCAGGACCCGCCCACTTCCGCTTTGGGGGCCAGCAACAGTTGCCAGGGCAACCCTGGGCATGGCAGGGGGCTCAAGGGGGCCTGGACCCGCCCACTTCCGCTTTGGGGGCCAGCAACAGTTGCCAGGGCAACCCTGGGCATGGCAGGGGGCTTAAGGGGGCCTGGACCCGCCCACTTCCGCTTTGGGGGCCAGCAACAGTTGCCAGGGCAACCCTGGGCATGACAGGGGGCTTAAGGGGGCCAGGACCCGCCCACTTCCGCTTTGGGGGCCAGCAACAGTTGCCAGGGCAACATTGGGCATGGCAGGGGGCTTAAGGGCGCCAGGACCCGCCCACTTCCGCTTTGGGGGCCAACAACAGTTGCCAGGGCAACCCTGGGCATGGCAGGGGGCTTAAGGTAGTCAGGACCCGCCCACTTCCGCTTTGGAACCAGATACAGTTGCCAGGGCAACATTGGGCATGGCAGGGGGCTTAAGGGAGTCAGGACCCGCCCACTTCCGCTTTGGGGGCCAGCAACAGTTGCCAGGGCAACCCTGGGCAAGGCAGGGGGCTTAAGGGGGCCTGTACCCACACACTTCCGCTTTGGGGGCCAGCAACAGTTGCCAGGGCAACCCTGGGCAAGGCAGGGGGCTTAAGGGCGCCAGGACCCGCCCACTTCCGCTTTGAGGGCCAGCAACAGTTGCCAGTGCAACCATGGGCATGGCAGGGGGCTTAAGGGGGCATGGACCCGCCCACTTCCGCTTTGGGGGCCAGCAACAGTTGCCAGGGCAACCCTGGGCAAGGCAGAGGGCTTAAGGGCGCCAGGACCCGCCCACTTCCGCTTTGGGGGCCAGCAACAGTTGCCAGGGCAACCCTGGGCATGGCAGGGGGATTAAGGGGGCCTGGACCCGGCCACTTCCGCTTTGGGGGCCAGCAACAGTTGCCAGGGCAACCCTGGGCATGACAGGGGGCTTAAGGGGGCCAGGACCCGCCCACTTCCGCTTTGGGGGCCAACAACAGTTGCCAGGGCAACCCTGGGCATGACAGGGGGCTTAAGGTAGTCAGGACCCGCCCACTTCCGCTTTGGAACCAGATACAGTTGCCAGGGCAACATTGGGCATGGCAGGGGGCTAAAGGGAGTCAGGACCCGCCCACTTCCGCTTTGGGGGCCAGCAACAGTTGCCAGGGCAACCCTGGGCATGGCAGGGGGCTTAAGGGGGCCTGGACCCGCCCACTTCCGCTTTGGGGGCCAGCAACAGTTGCCAGGGCAACATTGGGCATGGCAGGGGGCTTAAGGGCGCCAGGACCCGCCCACTTCCGCTTTGGGGGCCAACAACAGTTGCCAGGGCAACATTGGTCATGGCAGGGGGCTTAAGGGCGCCAGGACCCGCCCACTTCCGCTTTGGAACCAGATACAGTTGCCAGGGCAACATTGGGCATGGCAGGGGGCTTAAGGGAGTCAGGACCCGCCCACTTCCGCTTTGGGGGCCAGCAACAGTTGCCAGGGCAACCCTGGGCAAGGCAGGGGGCTTAAGGGGGCCTGGACCCACACACTTCCGCTTTGGGGGCCAGCAACAGTTGCCAGGGCAACCCTGGGCAAGGCAGGGGGCTTAAGGGCGCCAGGACCCGCCCACTTCCGCTTTGAGGGCCAGCAACAGTTGCCAGTGCAACCATGGGCATGGCAGGGGGCTTAAGGGGGCATGGACCCGCCCACTTCCGCTTTGGGGGCCAGCAACAGTTGCCAGGGCAACCCTGGGCAAGGCAGGGGGCTTAAGGGGGCCTGGACCCGCCCACTTCCGCTTTGGGGGCCAGCAACAGTTGCCAGGGCAAACCTGGGCAAGGCAGGGGGCTTAAGGGCGCCTGGACCCGCCCACTTCCGCTTTGAGGGCCAGCAACAGTTGCCAGGGCAACCCTGGGCATGGCAGGGGGCTTAAGGGGGCCTGGACCCGCCCACTTCCGCTTTGGGGGCCAGCAACAGTTGCCAGGGCAACCCTGGGCAAGGCAGAGGGCTTAAGGGCGCCAGGACCCGCCCACTTCCGCTTTGGGGACCAACAACAGTTGCCAGGGCAACCCTGGGCATGGAAGGGGGCTTTAGGGAGTCAGGACCCGCATACTTCCGCTTTGGGGGCCAGCAACAGTTGCTAGGGCAACCCTGGGCATGGCAGGGGGATTAAGGGGGCCTGGACCCGCCCACTTCCGCTTTGGGGGCCAGCAACAGTTGCCAGGGCAACCCTGGGCATGGCAGGGGGCTTAAGGGGGCCAGGACCCGCCCACTTCCGCTTTGGGGGCCAGCAACAGTTGCCAGGGCAACATTGGGCATGGCAGGGGGCTTAAGGGCGCCAGGACCCGCCCACTTCCGCTTTGGGGGCCAGCAACAGTTGCCAGGGCAACCCTGGGCAAGGCAGGGGGCTTAAGGGCGCCTGGACCCGCCCACTTCCGCTTTGGGGGCCAGCAACAGTTGCCAGGGAAACCCTGGGCATGGCAGAAGCCTTAAGGGGGCCTGGACCCGCCCACTTCCGCTTTGGGGGCCAGCAACAGTTGCCAGGGCAACCCTGGGCAAGGCAGAGGGCTTAAGGGAGTCAGGACCCGCCCACTTCCGCTTTGGAACCAGAAACAGTTGCCAGGGCAACATTGGGCATGGCAGGGGGCTTAAGGGAGTCAGGACCCGCCCACTTCCGCTTTGGGGGCCAGCAACAGTTACCAAGGCAACCCTGGGCAAGGCAGAGGGCTTAAGGGCGCCAGGACCCGCCCACTTCCGCTTTGGGGGCCAAGAACAGTTGCCAGGGCAACCCTGGGCATGGAAGGGGGCTTAAGGGAGTCAGGACCCGCCCACTTCCGCTTTGGGGGCCAGCAACAGTTGCCAGGGCAACCCTGGGCATGGCAGGGGGATTAAGGGGGCCTGGACCCGCCCACTTCCGCTTTGGGGGCCAGCAACAGTTGCCAGGGCAACCCTGGGCATGACAGGGGGCTTAAGGGGGCCAGGACCCGCCCACTTCCGCTTTGGGGGCCAGCAACAGTTGCCAGGGCAACCCTGGGCAAGGCAGGGTGCTTAAGGGCGCCTGGACCCGCCCACTTCCGCTTTGGGGGCCAGCAACAGTTGCCAGGGCAACCCTGGGCATGACAGGGGGCTTAAGGGGGCCAGGACCCGCCCACTTCCGCTTTGGGGGCCAGCAGCAGTTGCCAGGGCAACATTGGGCATGGCAGGGGGCTTAAGGGCGCCAGGACCCGCCCACTTCCGCTTTGGGGGCCAACAACAGTTGCCAGGGCAACCCTGGGCATGGCAGGGGGCTTAAGGGAGTCAGGACCCGCCCACTTCCGCTTTGGGGGCCAGCAACAGTTGCCAGGGCAACCCTTGGCCTGGCAGGGGGATTAAGGGGGCCTGGACCCGCCCACTTCCGCTTTGGGGGCCAGCAACAGTTGCCAGGGCAACCCTGGGCAAGGCAGGGGGCTTAAGGGCGCCAGGACCCGCCCACTTCCGCTTTGAGGGCCAGCAACAGTTGCCAGGGCAACTCTGGGCATGGCAGGGGGCTTAAGGGAGCCTGGACCCGCCCACTTCCGCTTTGGGGGCCAGCAACAGTTACCAGGGCAACCCTGGGCATGGCAGGGGGCTTAAGGGAGCCTGGACCCGCCCACTTCCGCTTTGGGGGCCAGCAACAGTTGCCAGGGCAACCCTGGGCATGGCAGGGGGCTTAAGGGAGCCTGGACCCGCCCACTTTTGCTTTGGGGGCCAGCAACAGTTGCCAGGGCAACCCTGGGCATGGCAGGGGGCTTAAGGGGGCCTGGACCCGCCCACTTCCGCTTTGGGGGCCAGCAACAGTTGCCAGGGCAACCCTGGGCATGGAAGGGGGCTTAAGGGAGCCTGGACCCGCCCACTTCCGCTTTGGGGGCCAGCAACAGTTACCAGGGCAACCCTGGGCATGGCAGGGGGCTTAAGGGAGCCTGGACCCGCCCACTTCCGCTTTGGGGGCCAGCAACAGTTGCCAGGGCAACCCTGGGCATGGCAGGGGGCTTAAGGGAGCCTGGACCCGCCCACTTTTGCTTTGGGGGCCAGCAACAGTTGCCAGGGCAACCCTGGGCATGGCAGGGGGCTTAAGGGAGCCTGGACCCGCCCACTTCCGCTTTGGGGGCCAGCAACAGTTGCCAGGGCAACCCTGGGCAAGGCAGGGTGCTTAAGGGCGCCTGGACCCGCCCACTTCCGCTTTGGGGGCCAACAACAGTTGCCAGGGCAACCCTGGGCATGGCAGGGGGCTTAAGGGAGTCAGGATCCGCCCACTTCCGCTTTGGGGGCCAGCAACAGTTGCCAGGGCATCCCTGGGCAAGGCAGGGGGCTTAAGGGCGCCAGGACCCGCCCACTTCCGCTTTGAGGGCCAGCAACAGTTGCCAGGGCAACCCTGGGCATGGCAGGGGGCTTAAGGGAGCCTGGACCCGCCCACTTCCGCTTTGGGAACCAGCAACAGTTACCAGGGCAACCCTGGGCAAGGCAGGGGGCTTAAGGGGGCCTGGACCCGCCCACTTCCCCTTTGGGGGCCAGCAACAGTTGCAAGGGCAACCCTGGGCATGGCAGAGGACTTAAGGGGGCCTGGACCCGCCCACTTCCGCTTTGGGGGTCAGCAACAGTTGCCAGGGCAACCCTGGGCATGGCAGGGGGCTTAAGTGGGCCTGGACCCGCCCACTTCCGCTTTGGGGGCCAGCAACAGTTGCCAGGGCAACCCTGGGCATGGCAGGGGGCTTAAGTGGGCCTGGACCCGCCCACTTCCGCTTTGGGGGCCAGCAACAGTTGCCAGGGCAACCCTGGGCATGGCAGAGGGCTTAAGGGGGCCTGGACCCGCCCACTTCCGCTTTGGGGGCCAGCAACAGTTGCCAGGGCGACCCTGGGCAAGGCAGAGGGCTTAAGGGCGCCAGGACCCGCCCACTTCCGCTTTGGGGGCCAACAACAGTTGCCAGGGCAACCCTGGGCATGGAAGGGGGCTTAAGGGAGTCAGGACCCACATACTTCCGCTTTGAGGGCCAGCAACAGTTGCCAGGGCAACCCTGGGCATGGCAGGGGGATTAAGGGGGCCTGGACCCGCCCACTTCCGCTTTGGGGGACAGCAACAGTTGCCAGGGCAACATTGGGCATGGCAGGGGGCTTAAGGGCGCCAGGACCCGCCCACTTCCGCTTTGGGGGCCAACAACAGTTGCCAGGGCAACCCTGGGCATGGCAGGGGGCTTAAGGGAGTCAGGACCCGCCCACTTCCGCTTTGGAACCAGATACAGTTGCCAGGGCAACATTGGGCATGGCAGGGGGCTTAAGGGAGTCAGGACCCGCCCACTTCCGCTTTGGGGGCCAGCAACAGTTGCCAGAGCAACCCTGGGCAAGGCAGGGGGCTTAAGGGAGCCTGGACCCGCCCACTTCCGCTTTGGGGGCCAGCAACAGTTGCCAGGGCAACCCTGGGCATGGCAGGGGGCTTAAGGGGGCCTGGACCCGCCCACTTCCGCTTTGGGGGCCAGCAACAGTTACCAAGGCAACCCTGGGCAAGGCAGAGGGCTTAAGGGCGCCAGGACCCGCCCACTTCCGCTTTGGGGGCCAAGAACAGTTGCCAGGGCAACCCTGGGCATGGAAGGGGGCTTAAGGGAGTCAGGACCCGCCCACTTCCGCTTTGGGGGCCAGCAACAGTTGCCAGGGCAACCCTGGGCATGGCAGGGGGATTAAGGGGGCCTGGACCCGCCCACTTCCGCTTTGGGGGCCAGCAACAGTTGCCAGGGCAACCCTGGGCATGACAGGGGGCTTAAGGGGGCCAGGACCCGCCCACTTCCGCTTTGGGGGCCAGCAGCAGTTGCCAGGGCAACATTGGGCATGGCAGGGGGCTTAAGGGCGCCAGGACCCGCCCACTTCCGCTTTGGGGGCCAACAACATTTGCCAGGGCAACCCGGGGCATGGCAGGGGGCTTAAGGGAGTCAGGACCCGCCCACTTCCGCTTTGGAACCAGCAACAGTTGCCAGGGCAACATTGGGCATGGCAGGGGGCTTAAGGGAGCCTGGATCCGCCCACTTCCGCTTTGGGGGCCAGCAACAGTTGCCAGGGCAACCCTGGGCAAGGCAGGGGGCTTAAGGGCGCCAGGACCCGCCCACTTCCGCTTTGAGGGCCAGCAACAGTTGCCAGGGCAACCCTGGGCATGGCAGGGGGCTTAAGGGAGCCTGGACCCGCCCACTTCCGCTTTGGGGGCCAGCAACAGTTACCAGGGCAACCCTGGGCATGGCAGGGGGCTTAAGGGAGCCTAGACCCGCCCACTTCCGCTTTGGGGGCCAGCAACAGTTGCCAGGGCAACCCTGGGCATGGCAGGGGGCTTAAGGGAGCCTGGACCCGCCCACTTTTGCTTTGGGGGCCAGCAACAGTTGCCAGGGCAACCCTGGGCATGGCAGGGGGCTTAAGGGAGCCTGGACCCGCCCACTTCCGCTTTGGGGGCCAGCAACAGTTGCCAGGGCAACCCTGGGCAAGGCAGGGTGCTTAAGGGCGCCTGGACCCGCCCACTTCCGCTTTGGGGGCCAACAACAGTTGCCAGGGCAACCCTGGGCATGGCAGGGGGCTTAAGGGAGTCAGGATCCGCCCACTTCCGCTTTGGGGGCCAGCAACAGTTGCCAGGGCATCCCTGGGCAAGGCAGGGGGCTTAAGGGCGCCAGGACCCGCCCACTTCCGCTTTGAGGGCCAGCAACAGTTGCCAGGGCAACCCTGGGCATGGCAGGGGGCTTAAGGGAGCCTGGACCCGCCCACTTCCGCTTTGGGAACCAGCAACAGTTACCAGGGCAACCCTGGGCAAGGCAGGGGGCTTAAGGGGGCCTGGACCCGCCCACTTCCCCTTTGGGGGCCAGCAACAGTTGCAAGGGCAACCCTGGGCATGGCAGAGGACTTAAGGGGGCCTGGACCCGCCCACTTCCGCTTTGGGGGTCAGCAACAGTTGCCAGGGCAACCCTGGGCATGGCAGGGGGCTTAAGTGGGCCTGGACCCGCCCACTTCCGCTTTGGGGGCCAGCAACAGTTGCCAGGGCAACCCTGGGCATGGCAGGGGGCTTAAGTGGGCCTGGACCCGCCCACTTCCGCTTTGGGGGCCAGCAACAGTTGCCAGGGCAACCCTGGGCATGGCAGAGGGCTTAAGGGGGCCTGGACCCGCCCACTTCCGCTTTGGGGGCCAGCAACAGTTGCCAGGGCGACCCTGGGCAAGGCAGAGGGCTTAAGGGCGCCAGGACCCGCCCACTTCCGCTTTGGGGGCCAACAACAGTTGCCAGGGCAACCCTGGGCATGGAAGGGGGCTTAAGGGAGTCAGGACCCACATACTTCCGCTTTGAGGGCCAGCAACAGTTGCCAGGGCAACCCTGGGCATGGCAGGGGGATTAAGGGGGCCTGGACCCGCCCACTTCCGCTTTGGGGGACAGCAACAGTTGCCAGGGCAACATTGGGCATGGCAGGGGGCTTAAGGGCGCCAGGACCCGCCCACTTCCGCTTTGGGGGCCAACAACAGTTGCCAGGGCAACCCTGGGCATGGCAGGGGGCTTAAGGGAGTCAGGACCCGCCCACTTCCGCTTTGGAACCAGATACAGTTGCCAGGGCAACATTGGGCATGGCAGGGGGCTTAAGGGAGTCAGGACCCGCCCACTTCCGCTTTGGGGGCCAGCAACAGTTGCCAGAGCAACCCTGGGCAAGGCAGGGGGCTTAAGGGAGCCTGGACCCGCCCACTTCCGCTTTGGGGGCCAGCAACAGTTGCCAGGGCAACCCTGGGCAAGGCAGGGGGCTTAAGGGGGCCTGGACCCGCCCACTTCCGCTTTGGGGGCCAGCAACAGTTGCCAGGGCAACCCTGGGCATGGCAGGGGGCTTAAGGGAGCCTGGACCCGCCCACTTCCGCTTTGGGGACCAGCAACAGTTGCCAGGGCAACCCTGGGCAAGGCAGGGGGCTTAAGGGGGCCTGGACCCGCCCACTTCCGCTTTAGGGGCCAGCAACAGTTGCCAGGGCAACCCTGGGCAAGGCAGGGTGCTTAAGGGCGCCTGGACCCGCCCACTTCCGCTTTGGGGGCCAGCAACAGTTGCCAGGGCAACCCTGGGCATGGCAGGGGGCTTAAGGGGGCCTGGACCCGCCCACTTCTGCTTTGGGGGCCAGCAACAGTTGCCAGGGCAACCCTGGGCAAGGCAGGGGGCTTAAGGGGGCCTGGACCCGCCCACTTCCGCTTTGGGGGCCAGCAACAGTTGCCAGGGCAACCCTGGGCATGGCAGGGGGCTTAAGGGAGACTGGACCCGCCCACTTCCGCTTTGGGGGCCAGCAACAGTTGCCAGGGCAACCCTGGGCATGGCAGGGGGCTTAAGGGGGCCTGGACCCGCCCACTTCCGCTTTGGGGGCCAGCAACAGTTGCCAGGGCAACCCTGGGCAAGGCAGAGGGCTTAAGGGCGCCAGGACCCGCCCACTTCCGCTTTAGGGGCCAACAACAGTTGCCAGGGCAACCCTGGGCATGGCAGGGGGCTTAAGGGAGTCAGGACCCGCCCACTTCCGCTTTGGGGGCCAGCAACAGTTGCCAGGGCAACCCTTGGCCTGGCAGGGGGATTAAGGGGGCCTGGACCCGCCCACTTCCGCTTTGGGGGCCAGCAACAGTTGCCAGGGCAACCCTGGGCATGGCAGGGGGCTTAAGGGGGCCAGGACCCGCCCACTTCCGCTTTGGGGGCCAGCAACAGTTGCCAGGGCAACATTGGGCATGGCAGGGGGCTTAAGGTCGCCAGGACCCGCCCACTTCCTCTTTGGGGGCCAACAACAGTTGCCAGTGCAACTCTGGGCAAGGCTGGGGGCTTAAGGGGGCCAGGACCCGCCCACTTCCGCTTTGGGGGCCAGCAACAGTTGCCAGGGCAACCCTGGGCATGGCAGGGGGCTTAAGGGAGCCTGGACCCGCCCACTTCCGCTTTGGGGGCCAGCAACAGTTGCCAGGGCAACCCTGGGCATGGCAGGGGGCTTAAGTGGGCCTGGACCCGCCCACTTCCGCTTTGGGGGCCAGCAACAGTTGCCAGGGCAACCCTGGGCATGGCAGAGGGCTTAAGGGGGCCTGGACCCGCCCACTTCCGCTTTGGGGGCCAGCAACAGTTGCCAGGGCAACCCTGGGCAAGGCAGAGGGCTTAAGGGCGCCAGTACCCGCCCACTTCCGCTTTAGGGGCCAACAACAGTTGCCAGGGCAACCCTGGGCATGGCAGGGGGCTTAAGGGAGTCAGGACCCGCCCACTTCCGCTTTGGGGGCCAGCAACAGTTGCCAGGGCAACCCTTGGCCTGGCAGGGGGATTAAGGGGGCCTGGACCCGCCCACTTCCGCTTTGGGGGCCAGCAACAGTTGCCAGGGCAACCCTGGGCATGGCAGGGGGCTTAAGGGGGCCAGGACCCGCCCACTTCCGCTTTGGGGGCCAGCAACAGTTGCCAGGGCAACCCTGGGCATGGCAGGGGGCTTAAGGGGGCCTGGACCCGCCCACTTCCGCTTTGTGGGCCAGCAACAGTTGCCAGGGCAACCCTGGGCATGGCAGGGGGCTTAAGGGGGCCTGGACCCGCCCACTTCTGCTTTGGGGGCCAGCAACAGTTGCCAGGGCAACCCTGGGCAAGGCAGGGGGCTTAAGGGGGCCTGGACCCGCCCACTTTCTCTTTGGGGGCCAGCAACAGTTGCCAGGGCAACCCTGGGCATGGCAGGGGGCTTAAGGGAGCCTGAACCCGCCCACTTCCGCTTTGGGGGCCAGCAACAGTTGCCAGGGCAACCCTGGGCATGGCAGGGGGCTTAAGGGGGCCTGGACCCGCCCACTTCCGCTTTGGGGGCCAGCAACAGTTGCCAGGGCAACCCTGGGCAAGGCAGAGGGCTTAAGGGCGCCAGGACCCGCCCACTTCCGCTTTAGGGGCCAACAACAGTTGCCAGGGCAACCCTGGGCATGGCAGGGGGCTTAAGGGAGTCAGGACCCGCCCACTTCCGCTTTGGGGGCCAGCAACAGTTGCCAGGGCAACCCTTGGCCTGGCAGGGGGATTAAGGGGGCCTGGACCCGCCCACTTCCGCTTTGGGGGCCAGCAACAGTTGCCAGGGCAACCCTGGGCATGGCAGGGGGCTTAAGGGGGCCAGGACCCGCCCACTTCCGCTTTGGGGGCCAGCAACAGTTGCCAGGGCAACATTGGGCATGGCAGGGGGCTTAAGGTCGCCAGGACCCGCCCACTTCCTCTTTGGGGGCCAACAACAGTTGCCAGTGCAACTCTGGGCAAGTCTGGGGGCTTAAGGGGGCCAGGACCCGCCCACTTCCGCTTTGGGGGCCAGCAACAGTTGCCAGGGCAACCCTGGGCATGGCAGGGGGCTCAAGGGGGCCTGGACCCGCCCACTTCCGCTTTGGGGGCCAACAACAGTTGCCAGGGCAACTCTGGGCAATGCTGGGGGCTTAAGGGGGCCAGGACCCGCCCACTACCGCTTTGGGGGCCAACAACAGTTGCCAGTGCAATTCTGGGCAAGGCTGGGGGCTTAAGGGGGCCAGGACCCGCCCACTTCCGCTTTGGGGGCAAGCAACAGTTGCCAGGGCAACCCTGGGCATGGCAGGGGGCTTAAGGGGGCCTGGACCCGCCCACTTCCGCTTTGGGGGCCAGCAACAGTTGCCAGGGCAACCCTGGGCATGGCAGGGGGCTTAAGGGGGCCTGGACCCGCCCACTTCCGCTTTGGGGGCCATCAACAGTTGCCAGGGCAACCCTGGGCAAGGCAGAGGGCTTAAGGGCGCCAGGACCCGCCCACTTCCGCTTTGGGGGCCAGCAACAGTTGCCAGAGCAACCCTGGGCATGGCAGGGGGATTAAGGGGGCCTGGACCCGGCCACTTCCGCTTTGGGGGCCAGCAACAGTTGCCAGGGCAACCCTGGGCATGACAGGGGGCTTAAGGGGGCCAGGACCCGCCCACTTCCGCTTTGGGGGCCAGCAACAGTTGCCAGGGCAACATTGGGCATGGCAGGGGGCTTAAGGGCGCCAGGACCCGCCCACTTCCGCTTTGGGGGCCAACAACAGTTGCCAGGGCAACCCTGGGCATGGCAGGGGGCTTAAGGTAGTCAGGACCCGCCCACTTCCGCTTTGGAACCAGATACAGTTGCCAGGGCAACATTGGGCATGGCAGGGGGCTTAAGGGAGTCAGGACCCGCCCACTTCCGCTTTGGGGGCCAGCAACAGTTGCCAGGGCAACCCTGGGCAAGGCAGGGGGCTTAAGGGGGCCTGTACCCACACACTTCCGCTTTGGGGGCCAGCAACAGTTGCCAGGGCAACCCTGGGCAAGGCAGGGGGCTTAAGGGCGCCAGGACCCGCCCACTTCCGCTTTGAGGGCCAGCAACAGTTGCCAGTGCAACCATGGGCATGGCAGGGGGCTTAAGGGGGCATGGACCCGCCCACTTCCGCTTTGGGGGCCAGCAACAGTTGCCAGGGCAACCCTGGGCAAGGCAGAGGGCTTAAGGGCGCCAGGACCCGCCCACTTCCGCTTTGGGGGCCAGCAACAGTTGCCAGGGCAACCCTGGGCATGGCAGGGGGATTAAGGGGGCCTGGACCCGGCCACTTCCGCTTTGGGGGCCAGCAACAGTTGCCAGGGCAACCCTGGGCATGACAGGGGGCTTAAGGGGGCCAGGACCCGCCCACTTCCGCTTTGGGGGCCAACAACAGTTGCCAGGGCAACCCTGGGCATGACAGGGGGCTTAAGGTAGTCAGGACCCGCCCACTTCCGCTTTGGAACCAGATACAGTTGCCAGGGCAACATTGGGCATGGCAGGGGGCTAAAGGGAGTCAGGACCCGCCCACTTCCGCTTTGGGGGCCAGCAACAGTTGCCAGGGCAACCCTGGGCATGGCAGGGGGCTTAAGGGCGCCAGGACCCGCCCACTTCCGCTTTGGGGGCCAACAACAGTTGCCAGGGCAACATTGGTCATGGCAGGGGGCTTAAGGGCGCCAGGACCCGCCCACTTCCGCTTTGGAACCAGATACAGTTGCCAGGGCAACATTGGGCATGGCAGGGGGCTTAAGGGAGTCAGGACCCGCCCACTTCCGCTTTGGGGGCCAGCAACAGTTGCCAGGGCAACCCTGGGCAAGGCAGGGGGCTTAAGGGGGCCTGGACCCACACACTTCCGCTTTGGGGGCCAGCAACAGTTGCCAGGGCAACCCTGGGCAAGGCAGGGGGCTTAAGGGCGCCAGGACCCGCCCACTTCCGCTTTGAGGGCCAGCAACAGTTGCCAGTGCAACCATGGGCATGGCAGGGGGCTTAAGGGGGCATGGACCCGCCCACTTCCGCTTTGGGGGCCAGCAACAGTTGCCAGGGCAAACCTGGGCAAGGCAGGGGGCTTAAGGGCGCCTGGACCCGCCCACTTCCGCTTTGAGGGCCAGCAACAGTTGCCAGGGCAACCCTGGGCATGGCAGGGGGCTTAAGGGGGCCTGGACCCGCCCACTTCCGCTTTGGGGGCCAGCAACAGTTGCCAGGGCAACCCTGGGCAAGGCAGAGGGCTTAAGGGCGCCAGGACCCGCCCACTTCCGCTTTGGGGACCAACAACAGTTGCCAGGGCAACCCTGGGCATGGAAGGGGGCTTTAGGGAGTCAGGACCCGCATACTTCCGCTTTGGGGGCCAGCAACAGTTGCTAGGGCAACCCTGGGCATGGCAGGGGGATTAAGGGGGCCTGGACCCGCCCACTTCCGCTTTGGGGGCCAGCAACAGTTGCCAGGGCAACCCTGGGCATGGCAGGGGGCTTAAGGGGGCCAGGACCCGCCCACTTCCGCTTTGGGGGCCAGCAACAGTTGCCAGGGCAACATTGGGCATGGCAGGGGGCTTAAGGGCGCCAGGACCCGCCCACTTCCGCTTTGGGGGCCAGCAACAGTTGCCAGGGCAACCCTGGGCAAGGCAGGGGGCTTAAGGGCGCCTGGACCCGCCCACTTCCGCTTTGGGGGCCAGCAACAGTTGCCAGGGAAACCCTGGGCATGGCAGAAGCCTTAAGGGGGCCTGGACCCGCCCACTTCCGCTTTGGGGGCCAGCAACAGTTGCCAGGGCAACCCTGGGCAAGGCAGAGGGCTTAAGGGAGTCAGGACCCGCCCACTTCCGCTTTGGAACCAGAAACAGTTGCCAGGGCAACATTGGGCATGGCAGGGGGCTTAAGGGAGTCAGGACCCGCCCACTTCCGCTTTGGGGGCCAGCAACAGTTACCAAGGCAACCCTGGGCAAGGCAGAGGGCTTAAGGGCGCCAGGACCCGCCCACTTCCGCTTTGGGGGCCAAGAACAGTTGCCAGGGCAACCCTGGGCATGGAAGGGGGCTTAAGGGAGTCAGGACCCGCCCACTTCCGCTTTGGGGGCCAGCAACAGTTGCCAGGGCAACCCTGGGCATGGCAGGGGGATTAAGGGGGCCTGGACCCGCCCACTTCCGCTTTGGGGGCCAGCAACAGTTGCCAGGGCAACCCTGGGCATGACAGGGGGCTTAAGGGGGCCAGGACCCGCCCACTTCCGCTTTGGGGGCCAGCAACAGTTGCCAGGGCAACCCTGGGCAAGGCAGGGTGCTTAAGGGCGCCTGGACCCGCCCACTTCCGCTTTGGGGGCCAGCAACAGTTGCCAGGGCAACCCTGGGCATGACAGGGGGCTTAAGGGGGCCAGGACCCGCCCACTTCCGCTTTGGGGGCCAGCAGCAGTTGCCAGGGCAACATTGGGCATGGCAGGGGGCTTAAGGGCGCCAGGACCCGCCCACTTCCGCTTTGGGGGCCAACAACAGTTGCCAGGGCAACCCTGGGCATGGCAGGGGGCTTAAGGGAGTCAGGACCCGCCCACTTCCGCTTTGGGGGCCAGCAACAGTTGCCAGGGCAACCCTTGGCCTGGCAGGGGGATTAAGGGGGCCTGGACCCGCCCACTTCCGCTTTGGGGGCCAGCAACAGTTGCCAGGGCAACCCTGGGCAAGGCAGGGGGCTTAAGGGCGCCAGGACCCGCCCACTTCCGCTTTGAGGGCCAGCAACAGTTGCCAGGGCAACTCTGGGCATGGCAGGGGGCTTAAGGGAGCCTGGACCCGCCCACTTCCGCTTTGGGGGCCAGCAACAGTTACCAGGGCAACCCTGGGCATGGCAGGGGGCTTAAGGGAGCCTGGACCCGCCCACTTCCGCTTTGGGGGCCAGCAACAGTTGCCAGGGCAACCCTGGGCATGGCAGGGGGCTTAAGGGAGCCTGGACCCGCCCACTTTTGCTTTGGGGGCCAGCAACAGTTGCCAGGGCAACCCTGGGCATGGCAGGGGGCTTAAGGGGGCCTGGACCCGCCCACTTCCGCTTTGGGGGCCAGCAACAGTTGCCAGGGCAACCCTGGGCAAGGCAGAGGGCTTAAGGGCGCCAGGACCCGCCCACTTCCGCTTTAGGGGCCAACAACAGTTGCCAGGGCAACCCTGGGCATGGCAGGGGGCTTAAGGGAGTCAGGACCCGCCCACTTCCGCTTTGGGGGCCAGCAACAGTTGCCAGGGCAACCCTTGGCCTGGCAGGGGGATTAAGGGGGCCTGGACCCGCCCACTTCCGCTTTGGGGGCCAGCAACAGTTGCCAGGGCAACCCTGGGCATGGCAGGGGGCTTAAGGGGGCCAGGACCCGCCCACTTCCGCTTTGGGGGCCAGCAACAGTTGCCAGGGCAACATTGGGCATGGCAGGGGGCTTAAGGTCGCCAGGACCCGCCCACTTCCTCTTTGGGGGCCAACAACAGTTGCCAGTGCAACTCTGGGCAAGTCTGGGGGCTTAAGGGGGCCAGGACCCGCCCACTTCCGCTTTGGGGGCCAGCAACAGTTGCCAGGGCAACCCTGGGCATGGCAGGGGGCTCAAGGGGGCCTGGACCCGCCCACTTCCGCTTTGGGGGCCAACAACAGTTGCCAGGGCAACTCTGGGCAATGCTGGGGGCTTAAGGGGGCCAGGACCCGCCCACTACCGCTTTGGGGGCCAACAACAGTTGCCAGTGCAATTCTGGGCAAGGCTGGGGGCTTAAGGGGGCCAGGACCCGCCCACTTCCGCTTTGGGGGCAAGCAACAGTTGCCAGGGCAACCCTGGGCATGGCAGGGGGCTTAAGGGGGCCTGGACCCGCCCACTTCCGCTTTGGGGGCCAGCAACAGTTGCCAGGGCAACCCTGGGCATGGCAGGGGGCTTAAGGGGGCCTGGACCCGCCCACTTCCGCTTTGGGGGCCATCAACAGTTGCCAGGGCAACCCTGGGCAAGGCAGAGGGCTTAAGGGCGCCAGGACCCGCCCACTTCCGCTTTGGGGGCCAGCAACAGTTGCCAGAGCAACCCTGGGCATGGCAGGGGGATTAAGGGGGCCTGGACCCGGCCACTTCCGCTTTGGGGGCCAGCAACAGTTGCCAGGGCAACCCTGGGCATGACAGGGGGCTTAAGGGGGCCAGGACCCGCCCACTTCCGCTTTGGGGGCCAGCAACAGTTGCCAGGGCAACATTGGGCATGGCAGGGGGCTTAAGGGCGCCAGGACCCGCCCACTTCCGCTTTGGGGGCCAACAACAGTTGCCAGGGCAACCCTGGGCATGGCAGGGGGCTTAAGGTAGTCAGGACCCGCCCACTTCCGCTTTGGAACCAGATACAGTTGCCAGGGCAACATTGGGCATGGCAGGGGGCTTAAGGGAGTCAGGACCCGCCCACTTCCGCTTTGGGGGCCAGCAACAGTTGCCAGGGCAACCCTGGGCAAGGCAGGGGGCTTAAGGGGGCCTGTACCCACACACTTCCGCTTTGGGGGCCAGCAACAGTTGCCAGGGCAACCCTGGGCAAGGCAGGGGGCTTAAGGGCGCCAGGACCCGCCCACTTCCGCTTTGGGGGCCAGCAACAGTTGCCAGGGCAACATTGGGCATGGCAGGGGGCTTAAGGTCGCCAGGACCCGCCCACTTCCTCTTTGGGGGCCAACAACAGTTGCCAGTGCAACTCTGGGCAAGTCTGGGGGCTTAAGGGGGCCAGGACCCGCCCACTTCCGCTTTGGGGGCCAGCAACAGTTGCCAGGGCAACCCTGGGCATGGCAGGGGGCTCAAGGGGGCCTGGACCCGCCCACTTCCGCTTTGGGGGCCAACAACAGTTGCCAGGGCAACTCTGGGCAATGCTGGGGGCTTAAGGGGGCCAGGACCCGCCCACTACCGCTTTGGGGGCCAACAACAGTTGCCAGTGCAATTCTGGGCAAGGCTGGGGGCTTAAGGGGGCCAGGACCCGCCCACTTCCGCTTTGGGGGCAAGCAACAGTTGCCAGGGCAACCCTGGGCATGGCAGGGGGCTTAAGGGGGCCTGGACCCGCCCACTTCCGCTTTGGGGGCCAGCAACAGTTGCCAGGGCAACCCTGGGCATGGCAGGGGGCTTAAGGGGGCCTGGACCCGCCCACTTCCGCTTTGGGGGCCATCAACAGTTGCCAGGGCAACCCTGGGCAAGGCAGAGGGCTTAAGGGCGCCAGGACCCGCCCACTTCCGCTTTGGGGGCCAGCAACAGTTGCCAGAGCAACCCTGGGCATGGCAGGGGGATTAAGGGGGCCTGGACCCGGCCACTTCCGCTTTGGGGGCCAGCAACAGTTGCCAGGGCAACCCTGGGCATGACAGGGGGCTTAAGGGGGCCAGGACCCGCCCACTTCCGCTTTGGGGGCCAGCAACAGTTGCCAGGGCAACATTGGGCATGGCAGGGGGCTTAAGGGCGCCAGGACCCGCCCACTTCCGCTTTGGGGGCCAACAACAGTTGCCAGGGCAACCCTGGGCATGGCAGGGGGCTTAAGGTAGTCAGGACCCGCCCACTTCCGCTTTGGAACCAGATACAGTTGCCAGGGCAACATTGGGCATGGCAGGGGGCTTAAGGGAGTCAGGACCCGCCCACTTCCGCTTTGGGGGCCAGCAACAGTTGCCAGGGCAACCCTGGGCAAGGCAGGGGGCTTAAGGGGGCCTGTACCCACACACTTCCGCTTTGGGGGCCAGCAACAGTTGCCAGGGCAACCCTGGGCAAGGCAGGGGGCTTAAGGGCGCCAGGACCCGCCCACTTCCGCTTTGAGGGCCAGCAACAGTTGCCAGTGCAACCATGGGCATGGCAGGGGGCTTAAGGGGGCATGGACCCGCCCACTTCCGCTTTGGGGGCCAGCAACAGTTGCCAGGGCAACCCTGGGCAAGGCAGGAGGCTTAAGGGGGCCTGGACCCGCCCACTTCCGCTTTGGGGGCCAGCAACAGTTGCCAGGGCAACCCTGGGCAAGGCAGAGGGCTTAAGGGCGCCAGGACCCGCCCACTTCCGCTTTGGGGGCCAGCAACAGTTGCCAGGGCAACCCTGGGCATGGCAGGGGGATTAAGGGGGCCTGGACCCGGCCACTTCCGCTTTGGGGGCCAGCAACAGTTGCCAGGGCAACCCTGGGCATGACAGGGGGCTTAAGGGGGCCAGGACCCGCCCACTTCCGCTTTGGGGGCCAACAACAGTTGCCAGGGCAACCCTGGGCATGGCAGGGGGCTTAAGGTAGTCAGGACCCGCCCACTTCCGCTTTGGAACCAGATACAGTTGCCAGGGCAACATTGGGCATGGCAGGGGGCTAAAGGGAGTCAGGACCCGCCCACTTCCGCTTTGGGGGCCAGCAACAGTTGCCAGGGCAACCCTGGGCATGGCAGGGGGCTTAAGGGGGCCTGGACCCGCCCACTTCCGCTTTGGGGGCCAGCAACAGTTGCCAGGGCAACATTGGGCATGGCAGGGGGCTTAAGGGCGCCAGGACCCGCCCACTTCCGCTTTGGGGGCCAACAACAGTTGCCAGGGCAACATTGGTCATGGCAGGGGGCTTAAGGGCGCCAGGACCCGCCCACTTCCGCTTTGGAACCAGATACAGTTGCCAGGGCAACATTGGGCATGGCAGGGGGCTTAAGGGAGTCAGGACCCGCCCACTTCCGCTTTGGGGGCCAGCAACAGTTGCCAGGGCAACCCTGGGCAAGGCAGGGGGCTTAAGGGGGCCTGGACCCACACACTTCCGCTTTGGGGGCCAGCAACAGTTGCCAGGGCAACCCTGGGCAAGGCAGGGGGCTTAAGGGCGCCAGGACCCGCCCACTTCCGCTTTGAGGGCCAGCAACAGTTGCCAGTGCAACCATGGACATGGCAGGGGGCTTAAGGGGGCATGGACCCGCCCACTTCCGCTTTGGGGGCCAGCAACAGTTGCCAGGGCAACCCTGGGCAAGGCAGGGGGCTTAAGGGGGCCTGGACCCGCCCACTTCCGCTTTGGGGGCCAGCAACAGTTGCCAGGGCAAACCTGGGCAAGGCAGGGGGCTTAAGGGCGCCTGGACCCGCCCACTTCCGCTTTGAGGGCCAGCAACAGTTGCCAGGGCAACCCTGGGCATGGCAGGGGGCTTAAGGGGGCCTGGACCCGCCCACTTCCGCTTTGGGGGCCAGCAACAGTTGCCAGGGCAACCCTGGGCAAGGCAGAGGGCTTAAGGGCGCCAGGACCCGCCCACTTCCGCTTTGGGGACCAACAACAGTTGCCAGGGCAACCCTGGGCATGGAAGGGGGCTTTAGGGAGTCAGGACCCGCATACTTCCGCTTTGGGGGCCAGCAACAGTTGCTAGGGCAACCCTGGGCATGGCAGGGGGATTAAGGGGGCCTGGACCCGCCCACTTCCGCTTTGGGGGCCAGCAACAGTTGCCAGGGCAACCCTGGGCATGGCAGGGGGCTTAAGGGGGCCAGGACCCGCCCACTTCCGCTTTGGGGGCCAGCAACAGTTGCCAGGGCAACATTGGGCATGGCAGGGGGCTTAAGGGCGCCAGGACCCGCCCACTTCCGCTTTGGGGGCCAGCAACAGTTGCCAGGGCAACCCTGGGCAAGGCAGGGGGCTTAAGGGCGCCTGGACCCGCCCACTTCCGCTTTGGGGGCCAGCAACAGTTGCCAGGGAAACCCTGGGCATGGCAGAAGCCTTAAGGGGGCCTGGACCCGCCCACTTCCGCTTTGGGGGCCAGCAACAGTTGCCAGGGCAACCCTGGGCAAGGCAGAGGGCTTAAGGGAGTCAGGACCCGCCCACTTCCGCTTTGGAACCAGAAACAGTTGCCAGGGCAACATTGGGCATGGCAGGGGGCTTAAGGGAGTCAGGACCCGCCCACTTCCGCTTTGGGGGCCAGCAACAGTTACCAAGGCAACCCTGGGCAAGGCATAGGGCTTAAGGGCGCCAGGACCCGCCCACTTCCGCTTTGGGGGCCAAGAACAGTTGCCAGGGCAACCCTGGGCATGGAAGGGGGCTTAAGGGAGTCAGGACCCGCCCACTTCCGCTTTGGGGGCCAGCAACAGTTGCCAGGGCAACCCTGGGCATGGCAGGGGGATTAAGGGGGCCTGGACCCGCCCACTTCCGCTTTGGGGGCCAGCAACAGTTGCCAGGGCAACCCTGGGCATGACAGGGGGCTTAAGGGGGCCAGGACCCGCCCACTTCCGCTTTGGGGGCCAGCAGCAGTTGCCAGGGCAACATTGGGCATGGCAGGGGGCTTAAGGGCGCCAGGACCCGCCCACTTCCGCTTTGGGGGCCAACAACAGTTGCCAGGGCAACCCTGGGCATGGCAGGGGGCTTAAGGTAGTCAGGACCCGCCCACTTCCGCTTTGGGGGCCAGCAACAGTTGCCAGGGCAACCCTTGGCCTGGCAGGGGGATTAAGGGGGCCTGGACCCGCCCACTTCCGCTTTGGGGGCCAGCAACAGTTGCCAGGGCAACCCTGGGCAAGGCAGGGGGCTTAAGGGCGCCAGGACCCGCCCACTTCCGCTTTGAGGGCCAGCAACAGTTGCCAGGGCAACTCTGGGCATGGCAGGGGGCTTAAGGGAGCCTGGACCCGCCCACTTCCGCTTTGGGGGCCAGCAACAGTTACCAGGGCAACCCTGGGCATGGCAGGGGGCTTAAGGGAGCCTGGACCCGCCCACTTCCGCTTTGGGGGCCAGCAACAGTTGCCAGGGCAACCCTGGGCATGGCAGGGGGCTTAAGGGAGCCTGGACCCGCCCACTTTTGCTTTGGGGGCCAGCAACAGTTGCCAGGGCAACCCTGGGCATGGCAGGGGGCTTAAGGGGGCCTGGACCCGCCCACTTCCGCTTTGGGGGCCAGCAACAGTTGCCAGGGCAACCCTGGGCAAGGCAGGGTGCTTAAGGGCGCCTGGACCCGCCCACTTCCGCTTTGGGGGCCAACAACAGTTGCCAGGGCAACCCTGGGCATGGCAGGGGGCTTAAGGGAGTCAGGATCCGCCCACTTCCGCTTTGGGGGCCAGCAACAGTTGCCAGGGCAACCCTGGGCAAGGCAGGGGGCTTAAGGGCGCCAGGACCCGCCCACTTCCGCTTTGGGGGCCAGCAACAGTTACCAGGGCAACCCTGGGCATGGCAGGGGGCTTAAGGGAGCCTGGACCCGCCCACTTCCGCTTTGGGGGCCAGCAACAGTTGCCAGGGCAACCCTGGGCATCGCAGGGGGCTTAAGGGAGCCTGGACCCGCCCACTTTTGCTTTGGGGGCCAGCAACAGTTGCCAGGGCAACCCTGGGCATGGCAGGGGGCTTAAGGGGGCCTGGACCCGCCCACTTCCGCTTTGGGGGCCAGCAACAGTTGCCAGGGCAACCCTGGGCAAGGCAGGGTGCTTAAGGGCGCCTGGACCCGCCCACTTCCGCTTTGGGGGCCAACAACAGTTGCCAGGGCAACCCTGGGCATGGCAGGGGGCTTAAGGGAGTCAGGACCCGCCCACTTCCGCTTTGGGGGCCAGCAACAGTTGCCAGGGCAACCCTTGGCCTGGCAGGGGGATTAAGGGGGCCTGGACCCGCCCACTTCCGCTTTGGGGGCCAGCAACAGTTGCCAGGGCAACCCTGGGCATGGCAGGGGGCTTAAGGGGGCCAGGACCCGCCCACTTCCGCTTTGGGGGCCAGCAACAGTTGCCAGGGCAACATTGGGCATGGCAGGGGGCTTAAGGTCGCCAGGACCCGCCCACTTCCTCTTTGGGGGCCAACAACAGTTGCCAGTGCAACTCTGGGCAAGTCTGGGGGCTTAAGGGGGCCAGGACCCGCCCACTTCCGCTTTGGGGGCCAGCAACAGTTGCCAGGGCAACCCTGGGCATGGCAGGGGGCTCAAGGGGGCCTGGACCCGCCCACTTCCGCTTTGGGGGCCAACAACAGTTGCCAGGGCAACTCTGGGCAATGCTGGGGGCTTAAGGGGGCCAGGACCCGCCCACTACCGCTTTGGGGGCCAACAACAGTTGCCAGTGCAATTCTGGGCAAGGCTGGGGGCTTAAGGGGGCCAGGACCCGCCCACTTCCGCTTTGGGGGCAAGCAACAGTTGCCAGGGCAACCCTGGGCATGGCAGGGGGCTTAAGGGGGCCTGGACCCGCCCACTTCCGCTTTGGGGGCCAGCAACAGTTGCCAGGGCAACCCTGGGCATGGCAGGGGGCTTAAGGGGGCCTGGACCCGCCCACTTCCGCTTTGGGGGCCATCAACAGTTGCCAGGGCAACCCTGGGCAAGGCAGAGGGCTTAAGGGCGCCAGGACCCGCCCACTTCCGCTTTGGGGGCCAGCAACAGTTGCCAGAGCAACCCTGGGCATGGCAGGGGGATTAAGGGGGCCTGGACCCGGCCACTTCCGCTTTGGGGGCCAGCAACAGTTGCCAGGGCAACCCTGGGCATGACAGGGGGCTTAAGGGGGCCAGGACCCGCCCACTTCCGCTTTGGGGGCCAGCAACAGTTGCCAGGGCAACATTGGGCATGGCAGGGGGCTTAAGGGCGCCAGGACCCGCCCACTTCCGCTTTGGGGGCCAACAACAGTTGCCAGGGCAACCCTGGGCATGGCAGGGGGCTTAAGGTAGTCAGGACCCGCCCACTTCCGCTTTGGAACCAGATACAGTTGCCAGGGCAACATTGGGCATGGCAGGGGGCTTAAGGGAGTCAGGACCCGCCCACTTCCGCTTTGGGGGCCAGCAACAGTTGCCAGGGCAACCCTGGGCAAGGCAGGGGGCTTAAGGGGGCCTGTACCCACACACTTCCGCTTTGGGGGCCAGCAACAGTTGCCAGGGCAACCCTGGGCAAGGCAGGGGGCTTAAGGGCGCCAGGACCCGCCCACTTCCGCTTTGAGGGCCAGCAACAGTTGCCAGTGCAACCATGGGCATGGCAGGGGGCTTAAGGGGGCATGGACCCGCCCACTTCCGCTTTGGGGGCCAGCAACAGTTGCCAGGGCAACCCTGGGCAAGGCAGGAGGCTTAAGGGGGCCTGGACCCGCCCACTTCCGCTTTGGGGGCCAGCAACAGTTGCCAGGGCAACCCTGGGCAAGGCAGAGGGCTTAAGGGCGCCAGGACCCGCCCACTTCCGCTTTGGGGGCCAGCAACAGTTGCCAGGGCAACCCTGGGCATGGCAGGGGGATTAAGGGGGCCTGGACCCGGCCACTTCCGCTTTGGGGGCCAGCAACAGTTGCCAGGGCAACCCTGGGCATGACAGGGGGCTTAAGGGGGCCAGGACCCGCCCACTTCCGCTTTGGGGGCCAACAACAGTTGCCAGGGCAACCCTGGGCATGGCAGGGGGCTTAAGGTAGTCAGGACCCGCCCACTTCCGCTTTGGAACCAGATACAGTTGCCAGGGCAACATTGGGCATGGCAGGGGGCTAAAGGGAGTCAGGACCCGCCCACTTCCGCTTTGGGGGCCAGCAACAGTTGCCAGGGCAACCCTGGGCATGGCAGGGGGCTTAAGGGGGCCTGGACCCGCCCACTTCCGCTTTGGGGGCCAGCAACAGTTGCCAGGGCAACATTGGGCATGGCAGGGGGCTTAAGGGCGCCAGGACCCGCCCACTTCCGCTTTGGGGGCCAACAACAGTTGCCAGGGCAACATTGGTCATGGCAGGGGGCTTAAGGGCGCCAGGACCCGCCCACTTCCGCTTTGGAACCAGATACAGTTGCCAGGGCAACATTGGGCATGGCAGGGGGCTTAAGGGAGTCAGGACCCGCCCACTTCCGCTTTGGGGGCCAGCAACAGTTGCCAGGGCAACCCTGGGCAAGGCAGGGGGCTTAAGGGGGCCTGGACCCACACACTTCCGCTTTGGGGGCCAGCAACAGTTGCCAGGGCAACCCTGGGCAAGGCAGGGGGCTTAAGGGCGCCAGGACCCGCCCACTTCCGCTTTGAGGGCCAGCAACAGTTGCCAGTGCAACCATGGGCATGGCAGGGGGCTTAAGGGGGCATGGACCCGCCCACTTCCGCTTTGGGGGCCAGCAACAGTTGCCAGGGCAACCCTGGGCAAGGCAGGGGGCTTAAGGGGGCCTGGACCCGCCCACTTCCGCTTTGGGGGCCAGCAACAGTTGCCAGGGCAAACCTGGGCAAGGCAGGGGGCTTAAGGGCGCCTGGACCCGCCCACTTCCGCTTTGAGGGCCAGCAACAGTTGCCAGGGCAACCCTGGGCATGGCAGGGGGCTTAAGGGGGCCTGGACCCGCCCACTTCCGCTTTGGGGGCCAGCAACAGTTGCCAGGGCAACCCTGGGCAAGGCAGAGGGCTTAAGGGCGCCAGGACCCGCCCACTTCCGCTTTGGGGACCAACAACAGTTGCCAGGGCAACCCTGGGCATGGAAGGGGGCTTTAGGGAGTCAGGACCCGCATACTTCCGCTTTGGGGGCCAGCAACAGTTGCTAGGGCAACCCTGGGCATGGCAGGGGGATTAAGGGGGCCTGGACCCGCCCACTTCCGCTTTGGGGGCCAGCAACAGTTGCCAGGGCAACCCTGGGCATGGCAGGGGGCTTAAGGGGGCCAGGACCCGCCCACTTCCGCTTTGGGGGCCAGCAACAGTTGCCAGGGCAACATTGGGCATGGCAGGGGGCTTAAGGGCGCCAGGACCCGCCCACTTCCGCTTTGGGGGCCAGCAACAGTTGCCAGGGCAACCCTGGGCAAGGCAGGGGGCTTAAGGGCGCCTGGACCCGCCCACTTCCGCTTTGGGGGCCAGCAACAGTTGCCAGGGAAACCCTGGGCATGGCAGAAGCCTTAAGGGGGCCTGGACCCGCCCACTTCCGCTTTGGGGGCCAGCAACAGTTGCCAGGGCAACCCTGGGCAAGGCAGAGGGCTTAAGGGAGTCAGGACCCGCCCACTTCCGCTTTGGAACCAGAAACAGTTGCCAGGGCAACATTGGGCATGGCAGGGGCTTAAGGGAGTCAGGACCCGCCCACTTCCGCTTTGGGGGCCAGCAACAGTTACCAAGGCAACCCTGGGCAAGGCATAGGGCTTAAGGGCGCCAGGACCCGCCCACTTCCGCTTTGGGGGCCAAGAACAGTTGCCAGGGCAACCCTGGGCATGGAAGGGGGCTTAAGGGAGTCAGGACCCGCCCACTTCCGCTTTGGGGGCCAGCAACAGTTGCCAGGGCAACCCTGGGCATGGCAGGGGGATTAAGGGGGCCTGGACCCGCCCACTTCCGCTTTGGGGGCCAGCAACAGTTGCCAGGGCAACCCTGGGCATGACAGGGGGCTTAAGGGGGCCAGGACCCGCCCACTTCCGCTTTGGGGGCCAGCAGCAGTTGCCAGGGCAACATTGGGCATGGCAGGGGGCTTAAGGGCGCCAGGACCCGCCCACTTCCGCTTTGGGGGCCAACAACAGTTGCCAGGGCAACCCTGGGCATGGCAGGGGGCTTAAGGGAGTCAGGACCCGCCCACTTCCGCTTTGGGGGCCAGCAACAGTTGCCAGGGCAACCCTTGGCCTGGCAGGGGGATTAAGGGGGCCTGGACCCGCCCACTTCCGCTTTGGGGGCCAGCAACAGTTGCCAGGGCAACCCTGGGCAAGGCAGGGGGCTTAAGGGCGCCAGGACCCGCCCACTTCCGCTTTGAGGGCCAGCAACAGTTGCCAGGGCAACTCTGGGCATGGCAGGGGGCTTAAGGGAGCCTGGACCCGCCCACTTCCGCTTTGGGGGCCAGCAACAGTTACCAGGGCAACCCTGGGCATGGCAGGGGGCTTAAGGGAGCCTGGACCCGCCCACTTCCGCTTTGGGGGCCAGCAACAGTTGCCAGGGCAACCCTGGGCATGGCAGGGGGCTTAAGGGAGCCTGGACCCGCCCACTTTTGCTTTGGGGGCCAGCAACAGTTGCCAGGGCAACCCTGGGCATGGCAGGGGGCTTAAGGGGGCCTGGACCCGCCCACTTCCGCTTTGGGGGCCAGCAACAGTTGCCAGGGCAACCCTGGGCAAGGCAGGGTGCTTAAGGGCGCCTGGACCCGCCCACTTCCGCTTTGGGGGCCAACAACAGTTGCCAGGGCAACCCTGGGCATGGCAGGGGGCTTAAGGGAGTCAGGATCCGCCCACTTCCGCTTTGGGGGCCAGCAACAGTTGCCAGGGCAACCCTGGGCAAGGCAGGGGGCTTAAGGGCGCCAGGACCCGCCCACTTCCGCTTTGAGGGCCAGCAACAGTTGCCAGGGCAACTCTGGGCATGGCAGGGGGCTTAAGGGAGCCTGGACCCGCCCACTTCCGCTTTGGGGGCCAGCAACAGTTACCAGGGCAACCCTGGGCATGGCAGGGGGCTTAAGGGAGCCTGG
Source organism: Crinia signifera (assembly GCF_055691185.1). Lineage (NCBI taxonomy): Eukaryota > Metazoa > Chordata > Amphibia > Anura > Myobatrachidae > Crinia > Crinia signifera. The sequence goes on along the minus strand of NW_028142258.1, from coordinate 16,639 downwards.
ACCCGCCCACTTCCGCTTTGGGGGCCAGCAACAGTTGCCAGGGCAACCCTGGGCATGGCAGGGGGCTTAAGGGAGCCTGGACCCGCCCACTTTTGCTTTGGGGGCCAGCAACAGTTGCCAGGGCAACCCTGGGCATGGCAGGGGGCTTAAGGGGGCCTGGACCCGCCCACTTCCGCTTTGGGGGCCAGCAACAGTTGCCAGGGCAACCCTGGGCAAGGCAGGGTGCTTAAGGGCGCCTGGACCCGCCCACTTCCGCTTTGGGGGCCAACAACAGTTGCCAGGGCAACCCTGGGCATGGCAGGGGGCTTAAGGGAGTCAGGATCCGCCCACTTCCGCTTTGGGGGCCAGCAACAGTTGCCAGGGCAAACCTGGGCAAGGCAGGGGGCTTAAGGGCGCCAGGACCCGCCCACTTCCGCTTTGAGGGCCAGCAACAGTTGCCAGGGCAACCCTGGGCATGGCAGGGGGCTTAAGGGAGCCTGGACCCGCCCACTTCCGCTTTGGGAACCAGCAACAGTTACCAGGGCAACCCTGGGCAAGGCAGGGGGCTTAAGGGCGCCTGGACCCGCCCACTTCCGCTTTGGGGGCCAGCAACAGTTGCCAGGGAAACCCTGGGCATGGCAGAAGCCTTAAGGGGGCCTGGACCCGCCCACTTCCGCTTTGGGGGCCAGCAACAGTTGCCAGGGCAACATTGGGCATGGCAGGGGGCTTAAGGGCGCCAGGACCCGCCCACTTCCGCTTTGGGGGCCAGCAACAGTTGCCAGGGCAACCCTGGGCAAGGCAGGGGGCTTAAGGGCGCCTGGACCCGCCCACTTCCGCTTTGGGGGCCAGCAACAGTTGCCAGGGAAACCCTGGGCATGGCAGAAGCCTTAAGGGGGCCTGGACCCGCCCACTTCCGCTTTGGGGGCCAGCAACAGTTGCCAGGGCAACCCTGGGCAAGGCAGAGGGCTTAAGGGAGTCAGGACCCGCCCACTTCCGCTTTGGAACCAGAAACAGTTGCCAGGGCAACATTGGGCATGGCAGGGGGCTTAAGGGAGTCAGGACCCGCCCACTTCCGCTTTGGGGGCCAGCAACAGTTACCAAGGCAACCCTGGGCAAGGCAGAGGGCTTAAGGGCGCCAGGACCCGCCCACTTCCGCTTTGGGGGCCAAGAACAGTTGCCAGGGCAACCCTGGGCATGGAAGGGGGCTTAAGGGAGTCAGGACCCGCCCACTTCCGCTTTGGGGGCCAGCAACAGTTGCCAGGGCAACCCTGGGCATGGCAGGGGGATTAAGGGGGCCTGGACCCGCCCACTTCCGCTTTGGGGGCCAGCAACAGTTGCCAGGGCAACCCTGGGCATGACAGGGGGCTTAAGGGGGCCAGGACCCGCCCACTTCCGCTTTGGGGGCCAGCAGCAGTTGCCAGGGCAACATTGGGCATGGCAGGGGGCTTAAGGGCGCCAGGACCCGCCCACTTCCGCTTTGGGGGCCAACAACAGTTGCCAGGGCAACCCTGGGCATGGCAGGGGGCTTAAGGGAGTCAGGACCCGCCCACTTCCGCTTTGGGGGCCAGCAACAGTTGCCAGGGCAACCCTTGGCCTGGCAGGGGGATTAAGGGGGCCTGGACCCGCCCACTTCCGCTTTGGGGGCCAGCAACAGTTGCCAGGGCAACCCTGGGCAAGGCAGGGGGCTTAAGGGCGCCAGGACCCGCCCACTTCCGCTTTGAGGGCCAGCAACAGTTGCCAGGGCAACTCTGGGCATGGCAGGGGGCTTAAGGGAGCCTGGACCCGCCCACTTCCGCTTTGGGGGCCAGCAACAGTTACCAGGGCAACCCTGGGCATGGCAGGGGGCTTAAGGGAGCCTGGACCCGCCCACTTCCGCTTTGGGGGCCAGCAACAGTTGCCAGGGCAACCCTGGGCATGGCAGGGGGCTTAAGGGAGCCTGGACCCGCCCACTTTTGCTTTGGGGGCCAGCAACAGTTGCCAGGGCAACCCTGGGCATGGCAGGGGGCTTAAGGGGGCCTGGACCCGCCCACTTCCGCTTTGGGGGCCAGCAACAGTTGCCAGGGCAACCCTGGGCAAGGCAGGGTGCTTAAGGGCGCCTGGACCCGCCCACTTCCGCTTTGGGGGCCAACAACAGTTGCCAGGGCAACCCTGGGCATGGCAGGGGGCTTAAGGGAGTCAGGATCCGCCCACTTCCGCTTTGGGGGCCAGCAACAGTTGCCAGGGCAACCCTGGGCAAGGCAGGGGGCTTAAGGGCGCCAGGACCCGCCCACTTCCGCTTTGAGGGCCAGCAACAGTTGCCAGGGCAACTCTGGGCATGGCAGGGGGCTTAAGGGAGCCTGGACCCGCCCACTTCCGCTTTGGGGGCCAGCAACAGTTACCAGGGCAACCCTGGGCATGGCAGGGGGCTTAAGGGAGCCTGGACCCGCCCACTTCCGCTTTGGGGGCCAGCAACAGTTGCCAGGGCAACCCTGGGCATGGCAGGGGGCTTAAGGGAGCCTGGACCCGCCCACTTTTGCTTTGGGGGCCAGCAACAGTTGCCAGGGCAACCCTGGGCATGGCAGGGGGCTTAAGGGGGCCTGGACCCGCCCACTTCCGCTTTGGGGGCCAGCAACAGTTGCCAGGGCAACCCTGGGCAAGGCAGGGTGCTTAAGGGCGCCTGGACCCGCCCACTTCCGCTTTGGGGGCCAACAACAGTTGCCAGGGCAACCCTGGGCATGGCAGGGGGCTTAAGGGAGTCAGGATCCGCCCACTTCCGCTTTGGGGGCCAGCAACAGTTGCCAGGGCAAACCTGGGCAAGGCAGGGGGCTTAAGGGCGCCAGGACCCGCCCACTTCCGCTTTGAGGGCCAGCAACAGTTGCCAGGGCAACCCTGGGCATGGCAGGGGGCTTAAGGGAGCCTGGACCCGCCCACTTCCGCTTTGGGAACCAGCAACAGTTACCAGGGCAACCCTGGGCAAGGCAGGGGGCTTAAGGGCGCCTGGACCCGCCCACTTCCGCTTTGGGGGCCAGCAACAGTTGCCAGGGAAACCCTGGGCATGGCAGAAGCCTTAAGGGGGCCTGGACCCGCCCACTTCCGCTTTGGGGGCCAGCAACAGTTGCCAGGGCAACCCTGGGCAAGGCAGAGGGCTTAAGGGAGTCAGGACCCGCCCACTTCCGCTTTGGAACCAGAAACAGTTGCCAGGGCAACATTGGGCATGGCAGGGGGCTTAAGGGAGTCAGGACCCGCCCACTTCCGCTTTGGGGGCCAGCAACAGTTACCAAGGCAACCCTGGGCAAGGCAGAGGGCTTAAGGGCGCCAGGACCCGCCCACTTCCGCTTTGGGGGCCAAGAACAGTTGCCAGGGCAACCCTGGGCATGGAAGGGGGCTTAAGGGAGTCAGGACCCGCCCACTTCCGCTTTGGGGGCCAGCAACAGTTGCCAGGGCAACCCTGGGCATGACAGGGGGCTTAAGGGGGCCAGGACCCGCCCACTTCCGCTTTGGGGGCCAGCAGCAGTTGCCAGGGCAACATTGGGCATGGCAGGGGGCTTAAGGGCGCCAGGACCCGCCCACTTCCGCTTTGGGGGCCAACAACAGTTGCCAGGGCAACCCTGGGCATGGCAGGGGGCTTAAGGGAGTCAGGACCCGCCCACTTCCGCTTTGGGGGCCAGCAACAGTTGCCAGGGCAACCCTTGGCCTGGCAGGGGGATTAAGGGGGCCTGGACCCGCCCACTTCCGCTTTGGGGGCCAGCAACAGTTGCCAGGGCAACCCTGGGCAAGGCAGGGGGCTTAAGGGCGCCAGGACCCGCCCACTTCCGCTTTGAGGGCCAGCAACAGTTGCCAGGGCAACTCTGGGCATGGCAGGGGGCTTAAGGGAGCCTGGACCCGCCCACTTCCGCTTTGGGGGCCAGCAACAGTTACCAGGGCAACCCTGGGCATGGCAGGGGGCTTAAGGGAGCCTGGACCCGCCCACTTCCGCTTTGGGGGCCAGCAACAGTTGCCAGGGCAACCCTGGGCATGGCAGGGGGCTTAAGGGAGCCTGGACCCGCCCACTTTTGCTTTGGGGGCCAGCAACAGTTGCCAGGGCAACCCTGGGCATGGCAGGGGGCTTAAGGGGGCCTGGACCCGCCCACTTCCGCTTTGGGGGCCAGCAACAGTTGCCAGGGCAACCCTGGGCAAGGCAGGGTGCTTAAGGGCGCCTGGACCCGCCCACTTCCGCTTTGGGGGCCAACAACAGTTGCCAGGGCAACCCTGGGCATGGCAGGGGGCTTAAGGGAGTCAGGATCCGCCCACTTCCGCTTTGGGGGCCAGCAACAGTTGCCAGGGCAAACCTGGGCAAGGCAGGGGGCTTAAGGGCGCCAGGACCCGCCCACTTCCGCTTTGAGGGCCAGCAACAGTTGCCAGGGCAACCCTGGGCATGGCAGGGGGCTTAAGGGAGCCTGGACCCGCCCACTTCCGCTTTGGGAACCAGCAACAGTTACCAGGGCAACCCTGGGCAAGGCAGGGGGCTTAAGGGCGCCTGGACCCGCCCACTTCCGCTTTGGGGGCCAGCAACAGTTGCCAGGGAAACCCTGGGCATGGCAGAAGCCTTAAGGGGGCCTGGACCCGCCCACTTCCGCTTTGGGGGCCAGCAACAGTTGCCAGGGCAACATTGGGCATGGCAGGGGGCTTAAGGGCGCCAGGACCCGCCCACTTCCGCTTTGGGGGCCAGCAACAGTTGCCAGGGCAACCCTGGGCAAGGCAGGGGGCTTAAGGGCGCCTGGACCCGCCCACTTCCGCTTTGGGGGCCAGCAACAGTTGCCAGGGCAACCCTGGGCATGGCAGGGGGCTTAAGGGAGCCTGGACCCGCCCACTTTTGCTTTGGGGGCCAGCAACAGTTGCCAGGGCAACCCTGGGCATGGCAGGGGGCTTAAGGGGGCCTGGACCCGCCCACTTCCGCTTTGGGGGCCAGCAACAGTTGCCAGGGCAACCCTGGGCAAGGCAGGGTGCTTAAGGGCGCCTGGACCCGCCCACTTCCGCTTTGGGGGCCAACAACAGTTGCCAGGGCAACCCTGGGCATGGCAGGGGGCTTAAGGGAGTCAGGATCCGCCCACTTCCGCTTTGGGGGCCAGCAACAGTTGCCAGGGCAAACCTGGGCAAGGCAGGGGGCTTAAGGGCGCCAGGACCCGCCCACTTCCGCTTTGAGGGCCAGCAACAGTTGCCAGGGCAACCCTGGGCATGGCAGGGGGCTTAAGGGAGCCTGGACCCGCCCACTTCCGCTTTGGGAACCAGCAACAGTTACCAGGGCAACCCTGGGCAAGGCAGGGGGCTTAAGGGCGCCTGGACCCGCCCACTTCCGCTTTGGGGGCCAGCAACAGTTGCCAGGGAAACCCTGGGCATGGCAGAAGCCTTAAGGGGGCCTGGACCCGCCCACTTCCGCTTTGGGGGCCAGCAACAGTTGCCAGGGCAACCCTGGGCAAGGCAGAGGGCTTAAGGGAGTCAGGACCCGCCCACTTCCGCTTTGGAACCAGAAACAGTTGCAAGGGCAACATTGGGCATGGCAGGGGGCTTAAGGGAGTCAGGACCCGCCCACTTCCGCTTTGGGGGCCAGCAACAGTTACCAAGGCAACCCTGGGCAAGGCAGAGGGCTTAAGGGCGCCAGGACCCGCCCACTTCCGCTTTGGGGGCCAAGAACAGTTGCCAGGGCAACCCTGGGCATGGAAGGGGGCTTAAGGGAGTCAGGACCCGCCCACTTCCGCTTTGGGGGCCAGCAACAGTTGCCAGGGCAACCCTGGGCATGACAGGGGGCTTAAGGGGGCCAGGACCCGCCCACTTCCGCTTTGGGGGCCAGCAGCAGTTGCCAGGGCAACATTGGGCATGGCAGGGGGCTTAAGGGCGCCAGGACCCGCCCACTTCCGCTTTGGGGGCCAACAACAGTTGCCAGGGCAACCCTGGGCATGGCAGGGGGCTTAAGGGAGTCAGGACCCGCCCACTTCCGCTTTGGGGGCCAGCAACAGTTGCCAGGGCAACCCTTGGCCTGGCAGGGGGATTAAGGGGGCCTGGACCCGCCCACTTCCGCTTTGGGGGCCAGCAACAGTTGCCAGGGCAACCCTGGGCAAGGCAGGGGGCTTAAGGGCGCCAGGACCCGCCCACTTCCGCTTTGAGGGCCAGCAACAGTTGCCAGGGCAACTCTGGGCATGGCAGGGGGCTTAAGGGAGCCTGGACCCGCCCACTTCCGCTTTGGGGGCCAGCAACAGTTGCCAGGGCAACCCTGGGCATGGCAGGGGGCTTAAGGGAGCCTGGACCCGCCCACTTCCGCTTTGGGAACCAGCAACAGTTACCAGGGCAACCCTGGGCAAGGCAGGGGGCTTAAGGGCGCCTGGACCCGCCCACTTCCGCTTTGGGGGCCAGCAACAGTTGCCAGGGAAACCCTGGGCATGGCAGAAGCCTTAAGGGGGCCTGGACCCGCCCACTTCCGCTTTGGGGGCCAGCAACAGTTGCCAGGGCAACATTGGGCATGGCAGGGGGCTTAAGGGCGCCAGGACCCGCCCACTTCCGCTTTGGGGGCCAGCAACAGTTGCCAGGGCAACCCTGGGCAAGGCAGGGGGCTTAAGGGCGCCTGGACCCGCCCACTTCCGCTTTGGGGGCCAGCAACAGTTGCCAGGGAAACCCTGGGCATGGCAGAAGCCTTAAGGGGGCCTGGACCCGCCCACTTCCGCTTTGGGGGCCAGCAACAGTTGCCAGGGCAACCCTGGGCAAGGCAGAGGGCTTAAGGGAGTCAGGACCCGCCCACTTCCGCTTTGGAACCAGAAACAGTTGCCAGGGCAACATTGGGCATGGCAGGGGGCTTAAGGGAGTCAGGACCCGCCCACTTCCGCTTTGGGGGCCAGCAACAGTTACCAAGGCAACCCTGGGCAAGGCAGAGGGCTTAAGGGCGCCAGGACCCGCCCACTTCCGCTTTGGGGGCCAAGAACAGTTGCCAGGGCAACCCTGGGCATGGAAGGGGGCTTAAGGGAGTCAGGACCCGCCCACTTCCGCTTTGGGGGCCAGCAACAGTTGCCAGGGCAACCCTGGGCATGGCAGGGGGATTAAGGGGGCCTGGACCCGCCCACTTCCGCTTTGGGGGCCAGCAACAGTTGCCAGGGCAACCCTGGGCATGACAGGGGGCTTAAGGGGGCCAGGACCCGCCCACTTCCGCTTTGGGGGCCAGCAGCAGTTGCCAGGGCAACATTGGGCATGGCAGGGGGCTTAAGGGCGCCAGGACCCGCCCACTTCCGCTTTGGGGGCCAACAACAGTTGCCAGGGCAACCCTGGGCATGGCAGGGGGCTTAAGGGAGTCAGGACCCGCCCACTTCCGCTTTGGGGGCCAGCAACAGTTGCCAGGGCAACCCTTGGCCTGGCAGGGGGATTAAGGGGGCCTGGACCCGCCCACTTCCGCTTTGGGGGCCAGCAACAGTTGCCAGGGCAACCCTGGGCAAGGCAGGGGGCTTAAGGGCGCCAGGACCCGCCCACTTCCGCTTTGAGGGCCAGCAACAGTTGCCAGGGCAACTCTGGGCATGGCAGGGGGCTTAAGGGAGCCTGGACCCGCCCACTTCCGCTTTGGGGGCCAGCAACAGTTACCAGGGCAACCCTGGGCATGGCAGGGGGCTTAAGGGAGCCTGGACCCGCCCACTTCCGCTTTGGGGGCCAGCAACAGTTGCCAGGGCAACCCTGGGCATGGCAGGGGGCTTAAGGGAGCCTGGACCCGCCCACTTTTGCTTTGGGGGCCAGCAACAGTTGCCAGGGCAACCCTGGGCATGGCAGGGGGCTTAAGGGGGCCTGGACCCGCCCACTTCCGCTTTGGGGGCCAGCAACAGTTGCCAGGGCAACCCTGGGCAAGGCAGGGTGCTTAAGGGCGCCTGGACCCGCCCACTTCCGCTTTGGGGGCCAACAACAGTTGCCAGGGCAACCCTGGGCATGGCAGGGGGCTTAAGGGAGTCAGGATCCGCCCACTTCCGCTTTGGGGGCCAGCAACAGTTGCCAGGGCAACCCTGGGCAAGGCAGGGGGCTTAAGGGCGCCAGGACCCGCCCACTTCCGCTTTGAGGGCCAGCAACAGTTGCCAGGGCAACTCTGGGCATGGCAGGGGGCTTAAGGGAGCCTGGACCCGCCCACTTCCGCTTTGGGGGCCAGCAACAGTTACCAGGGCAACCCTGGGCATGGCAGGGGGCTTAAGGGAGCCTGGACCCGCCCACTTCCGCTTTGGGGGCCAGCAACAGTTGCCAGGGCAACCCTGGGCATGGCAGGGGGCTTAAGGGAGCCTGGACCCGCCCACTTTTGCTTTGGGGGCCAGCAACAGTTGCCAGGGCAACCCTGGGCATGGCAGGGGGCTTAAGGGGGCCTGGACCCGCCCACTTCCGCTTTGGGGGCCAGCAACAGTTGCCAGGGCAACCCTGGGCAAGGCAGGGTGCTTAAGGGCGCCTGGACCCGCCCACTTCCGCTTTGGGGGCCAACAACAGTTGCCAGGGCAACCCTGGGCATGGCAGGGGGCTTAAGGGAGTCAGGATCCGCCCACTTCCGCTTTGGGGGCCAGCAACAGTTGCCAGGGCAAACCTGGGCAAGGCAGGGGGCTTAAGGGCGCCAGGACCCGCCCACTTCCGCTTTGAGGGCCAGCAACAGTTGCCAGGGCAACCCTGGGCATGGCAGGGGGCTTAAGGGAGCCTGGACCCGCCCACTTCCGCTTTGGGAACCAGCAACAGTTACCAGGGCAACCCTGGGCAAGGCAGGGGGCTTAAGGGCGCCTGGACCCGCCCACTTCCGCTTTGGGGGCCAGCAACAGTTGCCAGGGAAACCCTGGGCATGGCAGAAGCCTTAAGGGGGCCTGGACCCGCCCACTTCCGCTTTGGGGGCCAGCAACAGTTGCCAGGGCAACCCTGGGCAAGGCAGAGGGCTTAAGGGAGTCAGGACCCGCCCACTTCCGCTTTGGAACCAGAAACAGTTGCCAGGGCAACATTGGGCATGGCAGGGGGCTTAAGGGAGTCAGGACCCGCCCACTTCCGCTTTGGGGGCCAGCAACAGTTACCAAGGCAACCCTGGGCAAGGCAGAGGGCTTAAGGGCGCCAGGACCCGCCCACTTCCGCTTTGGGGGCCAAGAACAGTTGCCAGGGCAACCCTGGGCATGGAAGGGGGCTTAAGGGAGTCAGGACCCGCCCACTTCCGCTTTGGGGGCCAGCAACAGTTGCCAGGGCAACCCTGGGCATGACAGGGGGCTTAAGGGGGCCAGGACCCGCCCACTTCCGCTTTGGGGGCCAGCAACAGTTGCCAGGGCAACCCTTGGCCTGGCAGGGGGATTAAGGGGCCTGGACCCGCCCACTTCCGCTTTGGGGGCCAGCAACAGTTGCCAGGGCAACCCTGGGCAAGGCAGGGGGCTTAAGGGCGCCAGGACCCGCCCACTTCCGCTTTGAGGGCCAGCAACAGTTGCCAGGGCAACTCTGGGCATGGCAGGGGGCTTAAGGGAGCCTGGACCCGCCCACTTCCGCTTTGGGGGCCAGCAACAGTTACCAGGGCAACCCTGGGCATGGCAGGGGGCTTAAGGGAGCCTGGACCCGCCCACTTCCGCTTTGGGGGCCAGCAACAGTTGCCAGGGCAACCCTGGGCATGGCAGGGGGCTTAAGGGAGCCTGGACCCGCCCACTTTTGCTTTGGGGGCCAGCAACAGTTGCCAGGGCAACCCTGGGCATGGCAGGGGGCTTAAGGGGGCCTGGACCCGCCCACTTCCGCTTTGGGGGCCAGCAACAGTTGCCAGGGCAACCCTGGGCAAGGCAGGGTGGCTTAAGGGCGCCTGGACCCGCCCACTTCCGCTTTGGGGGCCAACAACAGTTGCCAGGGCAACCCTGGGCATGGCAGGGGGCTTAAGGGAGTCAGGATCCGCCCACTTCCGCTTTGGGGGCCAGCAACAGTTGCCAGGGCAACCCTGGGCAAGGCAGGGGGCTTAAGGGCGCCAGGACCCGCCCACTTCCCGCTTTGAGGGCCAGCAACAGTTGCCAGGGCAACTCTGGGCCATGGCAGGGGGCTTAAGGGAGCCTGGACCCGCCCACTTCCGCTTTGGGGGCCAGCAACAGTTACCAGGGCAACCTGGGCATGGCAGGGGGCTTAGGGAGCCTGGACCCGCCCACTTCCGCTTTGGGGGCCGCAACAGTTGCCAGGGCAACCCTGGGCATGGCAGGGGGCTTAAGGGAGCCTGGACCCGCCCACTTTTGCTTTGGGGGCCAGCAACAGTTGCCAGGGCAACCCTGGGCATGGCAGGGGGCTTAAGGGGGCCTGGACCCGCCCACTTCCGCTTTGGGGGCCAGCAACAGTTGCCAGGGCAACCCTGGGCAAGGCAGGGTGCTTAAGGGCGCCTGGACCCGCCCACTTCCGCTTTGGGGGCCAACAACAGTTGCCAGGGCAACCCTGGGCATGGCAGGGGGCTTAAGGGAGTCAGGATCCGCCCCCTTCCGCTTTGGGGGCCAGCACCAGTTGCCAGGGCAACCCTGGGCAAGGCAGGGGGCTTAAGGGCGCCAGGACCCGCCCACTTCCGCTTTGAGGGCCAGCAACAGTTGCCAGGGCACCCTGGGCATGGCAGGGGGCTTAAGGGAGCCTGGACCCGCCCACTTCCGCTTGGGAACCAGCAACAGTTACCAGGGCAACCCTGGGCAAGGCAGGGGGCTTAAGGGGGCCTGGACCGCCCACTTCCGCTTTGGGGGCCAGCAACAGTTGCAAGGGCAACCCTGGGCATGGCAGAGGACTTAAGGGGGCCTGGACCCGCCCACTTCCGCTTTGGGGGCCAGCAACAGTTGCCAGGGCAACCTGGGCATGGCAGGGGGCTTAAGTGGGCCTGGACCCGCCCACTTCCGCTTTGGGGGCCAGCAACAGTTGCCAGGCAACCCTGGGCATGGCAGGGGGCTTAAGTGGGCCTGGACCCGCCCACTTCCGCTTTGGGGGCCAGCAACAGTTGCCAGGGCAACCCTGGGCATGGCAGAGGGCTTAAGGGGGCCTGGACCCGCCCACTTCCGCTTTGGGGGCCAGCAACAGTTGCCAGGGCGACCCTGGGCAAGGCAGAGGGCTTAAGGGCGCCAGGACCCGCCCACTTCCGCTTTGGGGGCCAACAACAGTTGCCAGGGCAACCCTGGGCATGGAAGGAGGCTTAAGGGAGTCAGGACCCACATACTTCCGCTTTGAGGGCCAGCAACAGTTGCCAGGGCAACCCTGGGCATGGCAGGGGGATAAGGGGGCCTGGACCCGCCCACTTCCCGCTTTGGGGGACAGCAACAGTTGCCAGGGCAACATTGGGCATGGCAGGGGGCTTAAGGGCGCCAGGACCCGCCCACTTCCGCTTTGGGGGCCAACAACAGTTGCCAGGGCAACCCTGGGCATGGCAGGGGGCTTAAGGGAGTCAGGACCCGCCCACTTCCGCTTTGGAACCAGATACAGTTGCCAGGGCAACATTGGGCATGGCAGGGGGCTTAAGGGGAGTCAGGACCCGCCCACTTCCGCTTTGGGGGCCAGCAACAGTTGCCAGGGCAACCCTGGGCAAGGCAGGGGGCTTAAGGGGGCCTGGACCCACACACTTCCGCTTTGGGGGCCAGCAGCAGTTGCCAGGGCAACCCTGGGCATGGCAGGGGGCTTAAGGGGGCCTGGACCCGCACACTTCCGCTTTGGGGGCCAGCAACAGTTGCCAGGGCAACCCTGGGCATGGCAGGGGGCTTAAGGGGGCCAGGACCCGCCCACTTCCGCTTTGGGGGCCAGCAACAGTTGCCAGGGCAACATTGGGCATGGCAGGGGGCTTAAGGGCGCCAGGACCCGCCCACTTCCGCTTTGGGGGCCAACAACAGTGCCAGGCAACCCTGGGCATGGAAGGGGGCTTAAGGGAGTCAGGACCCGCCCACTTCCGCCTTTGGGGGCCAGCAACAGTTGCCAGGGCAACCCTGGGCATGGCAGGGGGATTAAGGGGGCCTGGACCCGCCCACTTCCGCTTTGGGGGCCAGCAACAGTTGCCAGGGCAACCCTGGGCATGGCAGGGGGATTAAGGGGGCCTGGACCCGCCCACTTCCGCTTTGGGGGCCAGCAACAGTGCCAGGGCAACCCTGGGCATGACAGGGGGCGTAAGGGGGCCAGGACCCGCCCACTTCCGCTTTGGGGGCCAGCAACAGTTGCCAGAGCAACCTGGGCAAGGCAGGGGGCTTAAGGGAGCCTGGACCCGCCCACTTCCGCTTTGGGGGCCAGCAACAGTTGCCAGGGCAACCCTGGGCAAGGCAGGGGGCTTAAGGGGGCCTGGACCCGCCCACTTCCGCTTTGGGGGCCAGCAACAGTTGCCAGGGCAACCCTGGGCATGGCAGGGGCTTAAGGGAGCCTGGACCCGCCCACTTCCGCTTGGGGACCAGCAACAGTTGCCAGGGCAACCCTGGGCAAGGCAGGGGGCTTAAGGGGGCCTGGACCCGCCCACTTCCGCTTTAGGGGCCAGCAACAGTTGCCAGGGCAACCCTGGGCAAGGCAGGGTGCTTAAGGGCGCCTGGACCCGCCCACTTCCGCTTTGGGGGCCAACAACAGTTGCCAGGGCAACCCTGGGCATGGCAGGGGGCTTAAGGGAGTCAGGATCCGCCCACTTCCGCTTTGGGGGCCAGCAACAGTTGCCAGGGCAACCCTGGGCAAGGCAGGGGGCTTAAGGGCGCCAGGACCCGCCCACTTCCGCTTTGGGGGCCAGCAACAGTTGCCAGGGCAACCCTGGGCATGGCAGGGGGCTTAAGGGGGCCTGGACCCGCCCACCTCCGCTTTGGGGCCATCAACAGTTGCCAGGGCAACCCTGGGCATGGCAGGGGGCTTAAGGGGGCCTAGACCCGCCCACTTCCGCTTGGGGGCCAGCAACAGTTGCCAGGGCATCCTGGGCATGGCAGGGGGCTTAAGGGGGCCTGGACCCGCCCACTTCCGCTTTGGGGGCCAGCAACAGTTGCCAGGGCAACCCTGGGCATGGCAGGGGGCTTAAGGGGGCCTGGACCCGCCCACCTCCGCTTTGGGGGCCATCAACAGTTGCCAGGGCAACCCTGGGCATGGCAGGGGGCTTAAGGGGGCCTAGACCCGCCCACTTCCGCTTTGGGGGCCAGCAACAGTTGCCAGGGCAATCCTGGGCATGGCAGGGGGCTTAAGGGGGCCTGGACCCGCCCACTTCCGCTTTGGGGGCCAGCAACAGTTGCCAGGGCAACCCTGGGCATGGCAGGGGGCTTAAGGGGACCTGGACCCGCCCACTTCCGCTTTGGGGGCCAGCAACAGTTGCCAGGGCCACCCTGGGCATGGCAGGGGGCTTAAGGGGGCCTGGACCCGCCCACTTCCGCTTTGGGGGCCAGCAACAGTTGCCAGGGCAACCCTGGGCATGGCAGGGGGCTTAAGGGGGCGTGGACCCGCCCACTTCCGCTTTGGGGGCCAGCAACAGTTGCCAGGGCCACCCTGGGCATGGCAGGGGGCTTAAGGGGGCCTGGACCCGCCCACTTCCGCTTTGGGGGCCAGCAACAGTTGCCAGGGCAACCCTGGGCATGGCAGGGGGCTTAAGGGGGCGTGGACCCGCCCACTTCCGCTTTGGGGGCCAGCAACAGTTGCCAGGGCCACCCTGGGCATGGCAGGGGGCTTAAGGGGGCCTGGACCCGCCCAATTCCGCTTTGGGGCCAGCAACAGTTGTCAGGGCAACACTGGGCATGGCAGGGGGCTTAAGGGGGCCTGGACCCGCCCACTTCCGCTTTGGGGGCCAGCAACAGTTGCCAGGGCAATCCTGGGCATGGCAGGGGGCTTAAGGGGGCCTGGACCCGCCCACTTCCGCTTTGGGGGCCAGCAACAGTTGCCAGGGCAACCCTGGGCATGGCAGGGGGCTTAAGTGGGCCAGGGACCCGCCCACTTTCGCTTTGGGGGCCAGCAACAGTTGCCAGGGCAACCCTGGGCATGGCAGGGGGCTTAAGGGGGCCTGGACCCGCCCACTTCCGCTTTGGGGGCCAGCAACAGTTGCCAGGGCAACCCTGGGCATGGCAGGGGGCTTAAGCGGGCCTGGACCCACCCACTTCCGCTTTGGGGGCCAGCAACAGTTGCCAGGGCAACCCTGGGCATGGCAGGGGGCTTAAGGGGGCCTGGACCCGCCCACCTCCGCTTTGGGGGCCATCAACAGTTGCCAGGGCAACCCTGGGCATGGCAGGGGGCTTAAGGGGGCCTATACCCGCCCACTTCCGCTTTGGGGGCCAGCAACAGTTGCCAGGGCAACCCTGGGCATGGCAGGGGGCTTAAGGGGCCTGGACCCGCCCACTTCCGCTTTGGGGGCCAGCAACAGTTGCCAGGGCAACCCTGGGCATGGCAGGGGGCTTAAGGGGACCTGGACCCGCCCACTTCCGCTTTGGGGGCCAGCAACAGTTGCCAGGGCCACCCTGGGCATGGCAGGGGGCTTAAGGGGGCCTGGACCCGCCCACTTCCGCTTTGGGGGCCAGCAACAGTTGCCAGGGCAACCCTGGGCATGGCAGGGGGCTTAAGGGGGCGTGGACCCGCCCACTTCCGCTTTGGGGGCCAGCAACAGTTGCCAGGGCAACCGTGGGCATGGCAGGGGGCTTAAGGGGGCCTGGACCCGCCCACTTCCGCTTTGGGGGCCAGCAACAGTTGCCAGGGCAACCCTGGGCATGGCAGGGGCTTAAGCGGGCCTGGACCCACCCACTTCCGCTTTGGGGGCCAGCAACAGTTGCCAGGGCAACCCTGGGCATGGCAGGGGGCTTAAGGGGGCCTGGGACCCGCCCACCTCCGCTTTGGGGGCCATCAACAGTTGCCAGGGCAACCCTGGGCATGGCAGGGGGCTTAAGGGGGCGTGGACCCGCCCACTTCCGCTTTGGGGGCCAGCAACAGTTGCCAGGGCAACCCTGGGCATGGCAGGGGGCTTAAGGGGGCCTGGACCCGCCCACTTCCGCTTTGGGGGCCAGCAACAGTTGCCAGGGCCACCTGGGCATGGCAGGGGGCTTAAGGGGGCCTGGACCCGCCCACTTCCGCTTTGGGGGCCAGCACAGTTGCCAGGGAAACACTGGGCATGGCAGGGGGCTTAAGGGGGCCTGGACCCGCCCACTTCCGCTTTGGGGGCCAGCAACAGTTGCCAGGGCAATCCTGGGCATGGCAGGGGGCTTAAGGGGGCCTGGACCCGCCCACTTCCGCTTTGGGGGCCAGCAACAGTTGCCAGGGCAACACTGGGCATGGCAGGGGGCTTAAGGGGGCCTGGACCCGCCAAATTCCGCTTTGGGGGCCAGCAACAGTTGCCAGGGCAACCCTGGCATGGCAGGGGGCTTAAGGGGGCCTGGACCCGCCCACTTCCGCTTTGGGGGCCAGCAACAGTTGCCAGGGCAACCCTGGGCATGGCAGGGGGCTTAAGGGGGCCTGGACCCGCCCACTTCCGCTTTGGTGGCCAGCAACAGTTGCCAGGGCAACCCTGGGCATGGCAGGGGGCTTAAGGGGGCCTGGACCCGCCCACTTCCGCTTTGGGGGCCAGCAACAGTTGCCAGGGCAACACTGGGCATGGCAGGGGGCTTAATGGGGCCTGGACCCGCCCACTTCCGCTTTGGGGGCCAGCAACAGTTGCCAGGGCAACCCTGGGCATGGCAGGGGGCTTAAGGGGGCCTGGACCCGGCCACTTCCGCTTTGGGGGCCAGCAACAGTTGCCAGGGCAACACTGGGCATGGCAGGGGGCTTAAGGGGGCCTGGACCCGCCCACTTCCGCTTTGGTGGCCAGCAACAGTTGCCAGGGCAACCCTGGGCATGGCAGGGGGCTTAAGGGGGCGTGGACCCCGCCCACTTCCGCTTTGGGGGCCAGCAACAGTTGCCAGGGCAACCCTGGGCATGGCAGGGGGCTTAAGTGGGCCAGGACCCGCCCACTTCCGCTTTGGGGGCCAGCAACAGTTGCCAGGGCAACCCTGGGCATGGCAGGGGGCTTAAGGGGGCCTGGACCCGCCCACTTCCGCTTTGGGGGCCAGCAACAGTTGCCAGGGCCACCCTGGGGCATGGCAGGGGGCTTAAGGGGGCCTGGACCCGCCCAATTCCGCTTTGGGGGCCAGCAACAGTTGTCAGGGCAACACTGGGCATGGCAGGGGGCTTAAGGGGGCCTGGACCCGCCCACTTCCGCTTTGGGGGCCAGCAACAGTTGCCAGGGCAATCCTGGGCATGGCAGGGGGCTTAAGGGGGCCTGGACCCGCCCACTTCCGCTTTGGGGGCCAACACAGTTGCCAGGGCAACCCTGGGCATGGCAGGGGGCTTAAGGTAGTCAGGACCCGCCCACTTCCGCTTGGAACCAGATACAGTTGCCAGGGCAACATTGGGCATGGCAGGGGGCTTAAGGGAGTCAGGACCCGCCCACTTCCGCTTTGGGGGCCAGCAACAGTTGCCAGGGCAACCCTGGGCAAGGCAGGGGGCTTAAGGGGGCCTGTACCCACACACTTCCGCTTTGGGGGCCAGCAACAGTTGCCAGGGCAACCCTGGGCAAGGCAGGGGGCTTAAGGGCGCCAGGACCCGCCCACTTCCGCTTTGAGGGCCAGCAACAGTTGCCAGTGCAACCATGGGCATGGCAGGGGGCTTAAGGGGGCATGGACCCGCCCACTTCCGCTTTGGGGGCCAGCAACAGTTGCCAGGGCAACCCTGGGCAAGGCAGAGGGCTTAAGGGCGCCAGGACCCGCCCACTTCCGCTTTGGGA
>NW_028142257.1:0-111201 GCF_055691185.1 Crinia signifera | reverse complement strand
TCGGGTCCTGGCGCCTTCCAGCCCCCTGCCATGCCCAGGCTTGCCCTGGCAACTGTTGCTGGGCCCCAAAGCGGAAGTGGGCGGGTCCTGGCGCCCTCCAGCCCCCTGCCATGCCCAGGCTTGCCCTGGCAACTGTTGCTGGTCCCCAAAGCGGAAGTGGGCGGGTCCTGGCGACCTCCAGCCCCCTGCCATGCCCAGTCTTGCCCTGGAAACTGTTGCTGGGCCCCAAAGCGGAAGTGGGCGGGTCCTACCATCCTCCAGCCCCCTGCCATGCCCAGGCTTGCCCTGGCAACTGTTGCTGGGCCCCAAAGCGGAAGTGGGCGGGTCCTGGCGCCCTCCAGCCCCCTGCCATGCCCAGGCTTGCCCTGGCAAACTGTTGCTGGGCCCCAAAGCGGAAGTGGGCGGGTCCTGATGCCCTTCATCCCCCTGCCATGCCCAGGGTTGCCCTGGCAACTGTTGCTGGGCCCCAAAGCGGAAGTGGGCGGGTCCTACCGTCCTCCAGCCATCTGCCATGCCCAGGCTTGCCCTGGCAACTGTTGCTGGGCCCTAAAGCGGAAGTGGGCGGGTCCTGACGCCCTCCAGCCCCCTGCCATGCCCAGGGTTGCCCTGGCAACTGTTGCTGGCCCCCAAAGCGGAAGTGGGCGGGTCCTACCGTCCTCCAGCCCCCTGCCATGCCCAGGCTTGCCCTGGCAACTGTTGCTGGGCCCCAAAGCGGAAGTGGGCGGGTCCTGGCGCCCTCCAGCCCCCTGCTATGCCCAGGCTTGCCCTGGAAACTGTTGCTGGGCCCCAAAGCGGAAGTGGGCGGGTCCGGACGCCCTCCAGCCCCCTGCCATGCCCAGGGTTGCCCTGGCAACTGTTGCTGGGCCCCAAAGCGGAAGTGGGCGGGTCCTACCGTCCTCCAGCCCCCTGCCATGCCCAGGCTTGCCCTGGCAACTGTTGCTGGGCCCCAAAGCGGAAGTGGGCGGGTCCTACCGTTTTCCAGCCCCCTGCCATGCCCAGGCTTGCCCTGGCAACTGTTGCTGGGCCCCAAAGCGGAAGTGGGCGGGTCCTGGCGCCCTCCAGCCCCCTGCCATGCCCAGGGTTGCCCTGGCAACTGTTGATGGGCCCCAAAGCGGAAGTGGGCGGGTCCTACCGTCCTCCAGCCCCCTGCCATGCCCAGGCTTGCCCTGGCAACTGTTGCTGGTCCCCAAAGCGGAAGTGGGCGGGTCCTACCGTCCTCCAGCCCCCTGCCATGCCCAGGCTTGCCCTGGCAACTGTTGCTGGGCCCCAAAGCGGAAGTGGGCGGGTCCTGGCGCCCTCCAGCCCCCTGCCATGACCAGGGTTGCCCTGGCAACTGTTGCTGGGCCCTAAAGCGGAAGTGGGCGGGTCCTGGCGACCTCCAGCCCCCTGCCATGCCCAGGCTTGCCCTGGCAACTGTTGCTGGGCACCAAAGCGGAAGTGGGCGGGTCCTACCGTCCTCCAGCCCCCTGCCATGCACAGGCTTGCCCTGGCAACTGTTGCTGGGCCCCAAAGCGGAAGTGGGCGGGTCCTACCGTCCTCCAGCCCCCTGCCATGCCCAGGCTTGCCCAGGGAACTGTTGCTGGGCCCCAAAGCGGAAGTGGGCGGGTCCTACCGTCCTCCAGCCCCCTGCCATGCCCAGGGTTGCCCTGGGAACTGTTGCTGGGCCCCAAAGCGGAAGTGGGCGGGTCGTACCGTCCTCCAGCCCCCTGCCATGCCCAGGCTTGCCCTGGCAACTGTTGCTGGTCCCCAAAGCGGAAGTGGGCGGGTCGTACCGTCCTCCAGCCCCCTGCCATGCCCAGGCTTGCCCTGGCAACTGTTGCTGGTCCCCAAAGCGGAAGTGGGCGGGTCCTACCGTCCTCCAGCCCCCCTGCCATGCCCAGGCTTGCCCTGGCAACTGTTGCTGGGCCCCAAAGCGGAAGTGGGCAGGTCCTGGCGCCTTCCAGCCCCCCTGCCATGCCCAGGCTTGCCCTGGCAACTGTTGCTGGGCCCCAAAGCGGAAGTGGGCGGGTCCTGGCGCCCTCCAGCCCCCTGCCATGCCCAGGCTTGCCCTGGCAACTGTTGCTGGTCCCCAAAGCGGAAGTGGGCGGGTCCTGGCGACCTCCAGCCCCCTGCCATGCCCAGTCTTGCCCTGGAAACTGTTGCTGGGCCCCAAAGCGGAAGTGGGCGGGTCCTGATGCCCTTCATCCCCCTGCCATGCCCAGGGTTGCCCTGGCAACTGTTGCTGGGCCCCAAAGCGGAAGTGGGCGGGTCCTACAGTCCTCCAGCCATCTGCCATGCCCAGGCTTGCCCTGGCAACTGTTGCTGGGCCCTAAAGCGGAAGTGGGCGGGTCCTGACGCCCTCCAGCCCCCTGCCATGCCCAGGGTTGGCTTGGCAACTGTTGCTGGGCCCCAAAGCGGAAGTGGGCGGGTCCAGGCGCCCTCCAGCCCCCTACCATGCCCAGGCTTGCCCTGGCAACTGTTGCTGTGCCCCAAAGCGGAAGTGGGCGGGTCCTACCGTCCTCCAGCCTCCTGCCATGCCCAGGCTTGCCCTGGCAACTGTTGCTGGGCCCCGAAGTGGAAGTGGGCGGGTCCTGGCGCCTTCCAGTCCCCCTGCCATGCCCAGGCTTGCCCTGGCAACTGTTGCTGGGCCCCAAAGCGGAAGTGGGCGGGTCCTACCGTCCTCCAGCCCCCTGCCATGCCCAGGCTTGCCCTGGCAACTGTTGCTGGGCCCCAAAGCGGAAGTGGGCGGGTCCTGGCGCCCTCCAGCCCCCTGCCATGCCCAGGGTTGCCCTGGCAACTGTTGCTGGGCCCCAAAGCGGAAGTGGGCGAGGCCAGGCGCCCTCCAGCCCCTTGCCATGCCCAGGGTTGCCATGGCAACTGTTGCTGGCCCCCAAAGCGGAAGTGGGCGGGTCCTGGCGTCCTCCAGCCCCCTGCCATGCCCAGGCTTGCCCAGGGAACTGTTGCTGGGCCCCAAAGCGGAAGTGGGCGGGTCCTACCGTCCTCCAGCCCCCTGCCATGCCCAGGGTTGCCCTGGGAACTGTTGCTGGGCCCCAAAGCGGAAGTGGGCGGGTCCTACCGTCCTCCAGCCATCTGCCATGCCCAGGCTTGCCCTGGCAACTGTTGCTGGGCCCTAAAGCGGAAGTGGGCGGGTCCTGACGCCCTCCAGCCCCCTGCCATGCCCAGGGTTGGCTTGGCAACTGTTGCTGGGCCCCAAAGCGGAAGTGGGCGGGTCCAGGCGCCCTCCAGCCCCCTGCCATGCCCAGGCTTGCCCTGGCAACTGTTGCTGTGCCCCAAAGCGGAAGTGGGCGGGTCCTACCGTCCTCCAGCCTCCTGCCATGCCCAGGCTTGCCCTGGCAACTGTTGCTGGGCCCCGAAGTGGAAGTGGGCGGGTCCCTGGCGCCTTCCAGTCCCCTGCCATGCCCAGGCTTGCCCTGGCAACTGTTGCTGGGCCCCAAAGCGGAAGTGGGCGGGTCCTACCGTCCTCCAGCCCCCTGCCATGCCCAGGCTTGCCCTGGCAACTGTTGCTAGGCCCCAAAGCGGAAGTGGGCGGGTCCTGGCGCCCTCCAGCCCCCTGCCATGCCCAGGGTTGCCCTGGCAACTGTTGCTGGGCCCCAAAGCGGAAGTGGGCGAGGCCAGGCGCCCTCCAGCCCCTTGCCATGCCCAGGGTTGCCATGGCAACTGTTGCTGGCCCCCAAAGCGGAAGTGGGCGGGTCCTGGCGTCCTCCAGCCCCCTGCCATGCCCAGGCTTGCCCAGGGAACTGTTGCTGGGCCCCAAAGCGGAAGTGGGCGGGTCCTACCGTCCTCCAGCCCCCTGCCATGCACAGGCTTGCCCTGGCAACTGTTGCTGGGCCCCAAAGCGGAAGTGGGCGGGTCCTGGCGCCCTCCAGCCCCCTGCCATGCCCAGGCTTGACCTGGCAACTGTTGCTGGGCCCCAAAGCGGAAGTGGGCGGGTCCTACCGTCCTCCAGCCCCCTGCCATGCCCAGGCTTGCCATGGCAACTGTTGCTGGGCCCCAAAGCGGAAGTGGGCGGGTCCTACCGTCCTCCAGCCCCCTGCCATGCCCAGGCTTGCCCAGGGAACTGTTGCTGGGCCCCAAAGCGGAAGTGGGCGGGTCCTACCGTCCTCCAGCCCCCTGCCATGCCCAGGGTTGCCCTGGGAACTGTTGCTGGGCCCCAAAGCGGAAGTGGGCGGGTCGTACCGTCCTCCAGCCCCCTGCCATGCCTAGGCTTGCCCTGGCAACTGTTGCTGGTCCCCAAAGCGGAAGTGGGCGGGTCCTACCGTCCTCCAGCCCCCTGCCATGCCCAGGCTTGCCCTGGCAACTGTTGCTGGTCCCCAAAGCGGAAGTGGGCGGGTCCTGGCGACCTCCAGCCCCCTGCCATGCCCAGTCTTGCCCTGGAAACTGTTGCTGGGCCCCAAAGCGGAAGTGGGCGGGTCCTACCATCCTCCAGCCCCCTGCCATGCCCAGGCTTGCCCTGGCAACTGTTGCTGGGCCCCAAAGCGGAAGTGGGCGGGTCCTGACGCCCTCCAGCCCCCTGCCATGCCCAGGGTTGGCTTGGCAACTGTTGCTGGGCCCCAAAGCGGAAGTGGGCGGGTCCAGGCGCCCTCCAGCCCCCTGCCATGCCCAGGCTTGCCCTGGCAACTGTTGCTGTGCCCCAAAGCGGAAGTGGGCGGGTCCTACCGTCCTCCAGCCTCCTGCCATGCCCAGGCTTGCCCTGGCAACTGTTGCTGGTCCCCAAAGCGGAAGTGGGCGGGTCCTACCGTCCTCCAGCCCCCTGCCATGCCCAGGCTTGCCCTGGCAACTGTTGCTGTGCCCCAAAGCGGAAGTGGGCGGGTCCTACCGTCCTCCAGCCTCCTGCCATGCCCAGGCTTGCCCTGGCAACTGTTGCTGGGCCCCGAAGTGGAAGTGGGCGGGTCCTGGTGCCTTCCAGTCCCCTGCCATGCCCAGGCTTGCCCTGGCAACTGTTGCTGGGCCCCAAAGCGGAAGTGGGCGGGTCCTACCGTCCTCCAGCCCCCTGCCATGCCCAGGCTTGCCCTGGCAACTGTTGCTGGGCCCCAAAGCGGAAGTGGGCGGGTCCTGGCGCCCTCCAGCACCCTGCCATGCCCAGGCTTGCCCTGGCAACTGTTGCTGGGCCCCAAAGCGGAAGTGGGCGGGTCCTGGCGCCCTCCAGCCCCCTGCCATGCCCAGGGTTGCCCTGGCAACTGTTGCTGGGCCCCAAAGCGGAAGTGGGCGGGTCCTTCCGTCCTCCAGCCCCCTGTCATGCCCAGGCTTGCCCTGGCAACTGTTGCTGGTCCCCAAAGCGGAAGTGGGCGGGTCCTGGCGCCCTCCAGCCCCCTGCCATGCCCAGGCTTGACCTGGCAACTGTTGCTGGGCCCCAAAGCGGAAGTGGGCGGGTCCTACCGTCCTCCAGCCCCCTGCCATGCCCAGGCTTGCCATGGCAACTGTTGCTGGGCCCCAAAGCGGAAGTGGGCGGGTCCTACCGTCCTCCAGCCCCCTGCCATGCCCAGGCTTGCCCAGGGAACTGTTGCTGGGCCCCAAAGCGGAAGTGGGCGGGTCCTACCGTCCTCCAGCCCCCTGCCATGCCCAGGGTTGCCCTGGGAACTGTTGCTGGGCCCCAAAGCGGAAGTGGGCGGGTCGTACCGTCCTCCAGCCCCCTGCCATGCCTAGGCTTGCCCTGGCAACTGTTGCTGGTCCCCAAAGCGGAAGTGGGCGGGTCCTACCGTCCTCCAGCCCCCTGCCATGCCCAGGCTTGCCCTGGCAACTGTTGCTGGTCCCCAAAGCGGAAGTGGGCGGGTCGTACCGTCCTCCAGCCCCCTGCCATGCCCAGGCTTGCCCTGGCAACTGTTGCTGGTCCCCAAAGCGGAAGTGGGCGGGTCCTACCGTCCTCCAGCCCCCTGCCATGCCCAGGCTTGCCCTGGCAACTGTTGCTGGGCCCCAAAGCGGAAGTGGGCGGGTCCTGGCGCCCTCCAGCCCCCTGCCATGCCCAGGCTTGACCTGGCAACTGTTGCTGGGCCCCAAAGCGGAAGTGGGCGGGTCCTACCGTCCTCCAGCCCCCTGCCATGCCCAGGGTTGCCCTGGGAACTGTTGCTGGGCCCCAAAGCGGAAGTGGGCGGGTCGTACCGTCCTCCAGCCCCCTGCCATGCCTAGGCTTGCCCTGGCAACTGTTGCTGGTCCCCAAAGCGGAAGTGGGCGGGTCCTACCGTCCTCCAGCCCCCTGCCATGCCCAGGCTTGCCCTGGCAACTGTTGCTGGTCCCCAAAGCGGAAGTGGGCGGGTCGTACCGTCCTCCAGCCCCCTGCCATGCCCAGGCTTGCCCTGGCAACTGTTGCTGGTCCCCAAAGCGGAAGTGGGCGGGTCCTACCGTCCTCCAGCCCCTTGCCATGCCCAGGCTTGCCCTGGCAACTGTTGCTGGGCCCCAAAGCGGAAGTGGGCGGGTCCTGGCGCCTTCCAGCCCCCTGCCATGCCCAGGCTTGCCCTGGCAACTGTTGCTGGGCCCCAAAGCGGAAGTGGGCGGGTCTTACCGTCCTCCAGCCCCCTGCCATGCCCAGGGTTGCCCTGGGAACTGTTGCTGGCCCCCAAAGCTGAAGTGGGCGGGTCGTACCGTCCTCCAGCCCCCTGCCATGCCTAGGCTTGCCCTGTCAACTGTTGCTGGTCCCCAAAGCGGAAGTGGGCGGGTCCTACCGTCCTCCAGCCCCCTGCCATGCCCAGGCTTGTCCTGGCAACTGTTGCTGGTCCCCAAAGCGGAAGTGGGCGGGTCGTACCGTCCTCCAGCCCCCTGCCATGCCCAGGCTTGCCCTGGCAACTGTTGCTGGTCCCCAAAGCGGAAGTGGGCGGGTCCTACCGTCCTCCAGCCCCCTGCCATGCCCAGGCTTGCCCTGGCAACTGTTGCTGGGCCCCAAAGCGGAAGTGGGCGGGTCCTACCGTCCTCCAGCCCCCTGCCATGCCCAGGCTTGCCCTGGCAACTGTTGCTGGGCCCCAAAGCGGAAGTGGGCGGGTACTGGCGCACTCCAGCACCCTGCCATGCCCAGGCTTGCCCTGGCAACTGTTGCTGGGCCCCAAAGCGGAAGTGGGCGGGTCCTGGCGCCCTCCAGCCCCCTGCCATGCCCAGGGTTGCCCTGGCAACTGTTGCTGGGCCCCAAAGCGGAAGTGGGCGGGTCCTTCCGTCCTCCAGCCCCCTGTCATGCCCAGGCTTGCCCTGGCAACTGTTGCTGGTCCCCAAAGCGGAAGTGGGCGGTTCCTACCATCCTCCAGCCCCCTGCCATGCCCAGGCTTGCTCTGGCAACTGTTGCTAGGCCCCAAAGCGGAAGTGGGCGGGTCCTGGCGCCTTCCAGCCCCCTGCCATGCCCAGGCTTGCCCTGGCAACTGTTGCTGGGCCCCAAAGCGGAAGTGGGCGGGTCCTGGCGCCCTCCAGCCCCCTGCCATGCCCAGGCTTGCCCTTGCAACTGTTGCTGGTCCCCAAAGCGGAAGTGGGCGGGTCCTGGCGACCTCCAGCCCCCTGCCATGCCCAGGGTTGGCTTGGCAACTGTTGCTGGGCCCCAAAGCGGAAGTGGGCGGGTCCAGGCGCCCTCCAGCCCCCTGCCATGCCCAGGCTTGCCCTGGCAACTGTTGCTGTGCCCCAAAGCGGAAGTGGGCGGGTCCTACCGTCCTCCAGCCTCCTGCCATGCCCAGGCTTGCCCTGGCAACTGTTGCTGGGCCCCGAAGTGGAAGTGGGCGGGTCCTGGCGCCTTCCAGTCCCCTGCCATGCCCAGGCTTGCCCTGGCAACTGTTGCTGGGCCCCAAAGCGGAAGTGGGCGGGTCCTACCGTCCTCCAGCCCCCTGCCATGCCCAGGCTTGCCCTGGCAACTGTTGCTGGGCCCCAAAGCGGAAGTGGGCGGGTCCTTCCGTCCTCCAGCCCCCTGTCATGCCCAGGCTTGCCCTGGCAACTGTTGCTGGTCCCCAAAGCGGAAGTGGGCGGTTCCTACCATCCTCCAGCCCCCTGCCATGCCCAGGCTTGCTCTGGCAACTGTTGCTGGGCCCAAAAGCGGAAGTGGGCGGGTCCTGGCGCCTTCCAGCCCCCTGCCATGCCCAGGCTTGCCCTGGCAACTGTTGCTGGGCCCCAAAGCGGAAGTGGGCGGGTCCTGGCGCCCTCCAGCCCCCTGCCATGCCCAGGCTTGCCCTGGCAACTGTTGCTGGTCCCCAAAGCGGAAGTGGGCGGGTCCTGGCGACCTCCAGCCCCCTGCCATGCCCAGTCTTGCCCTGGAAACTGTTGCTGGGCCCCAAAGCGGAAGTGGGCGGGTCCTACCATCCTCCAGCCCCCTGCCATGCCCAGGCTTGCCCTGGCAACTGTTGCTGGGCCCCAAAGCGGAAGTGGGCGGGTCCTGGCGCCCTCCAGCCCCCTGCCATGCCCAGGCTTGCCCTGGCAACTGTTGCTGGGCCCCAAAGCGGAAGTGGGCGGGTCCTGATGCCCTTCATCCCCCTGCCATGCCCAGGGTTGCCCTGGCAACTGTTGCTGGGCCCCAAAGCGGAAGTGGGCGGGTCCTACCGTCCTCCAGCCATCTGCCATGCCCAGGCTTGCCCTGGCAACTGTTGCTGGGCCCTAAAGCGGAAGTGGGCGGGTCCTGACGCCCTCCAGCCCCCTGCCATGCCCAGGGTTGCCCTGGCAACTGTTGCTGGCCCCCAAAGCGGAAGTGGGCGGGTCCTACCGTCCTCCAGCCCCCTGCCATGCCCAGGCTTGCCCTGGCAACTGTTGCTGGGCCCCAAAGCGGAAGTGGGCGGGTCCTGGCGCCCTCCAGCCCCCTGCTATGCCCAGGCTTGCCCTGGAAACTGTTGCTGGGCCCCAAAGCGGAAGTGGGCGGGTCCGGACGCCCTCCAGCCCCCTGCCATGCCCAGGGTTGCCCTGGCAACTGTTGCTGGGCCCCAAAGCGGAAGTGGGCGGGTCCTACCGTCCTCCAGCCCCCTGCCATGCCCAGGCTTGCCCTGGCAACTGTTGCTGGGCCCCAAAGCGGAAGTGGGCGGGTCCTACCGTTTTCCAGCCCCCTGCCATGCCCAGGCTTGCCCTGGCAACTGTTGCTGGGCCCCAAAGCGGAAGTGGGCGGGTCCTGGCGCCCTCCAGCCCCCTGCCATGCCCAGGGTTGCCCTGGCAACTGTTGATGGGCCCCAAAGCGGAAGTGGGCGGGTCCTACCGTCCTCCAGCCCCCTGCCATGCCCAGGCTTGCCCTGGCAACTGTTGCTGGTCCCCAAAGCGGAAGTGGGCGGGTCCTACCGTCCTCCAGCCCCCTGCCATGCCCAGGCTTGCCCTGGCAACTGTTGCTGGGCCCCAAAGCGGAAGTGGGCGGGTCCTGGCGCCCTCCAGCCCCCTGCCATGCCCAGGGTTGCCCTGGCAACTGTTGCTGGGCCCTAAAGCGGAAGTGGGCGGGTCCTGGCGACCTCCAGCCCCCTGCCATGCCCAGGCTTGCCCTGGCAACTGTTGCTGGGCACCAAAGCGGAAGTGGGCGGGTCCTACCGTCCTCCAGCCCCCTGCCATGCACAGGCTTGCCCTGGCAACTGTTGCTGGGCCCCAAAGCGGAAGTGGGCGGGTCCTACCGTCCTCCAGCCCCCTGCCATGCCCAGGCTTGCCCAGGGAACTGTTGCTGGGCCCCAAAGCGGAAGTGGGCGGGTCCTACCGTCCTCCAGCCCCCTGCCATGCCCAGGGTTGCCCTGGGAACTGTTGCTGGGCCCCAAAGCGGAAGTGGGCGGGTCGTACCGTCCTCCAGCCCCCTGCCATGCCCAGGCTTGCCCTGGCAACTGTTGCTGGTCCCCAAAGCGGAAGTGGGCGGGTCGTACCGTCCTCCAGCCCCCTGCCATGCCCAGGCTTGCCCTGGCAACTGTTGCTGGTCCCCAAAGCGGAAGTGGGCGGGTCCTACCGTCCTCCAGCCCCCTGCCATGCCCAGGCTTGCCCTGGCAACTGTTGCTGGGCCCCAAAGCGGAAGTGGGCAGGTCCTGGCGCCTTCCAGCCCCCTGCCATGCCCAGGCTTGCCCTGGCAACTGTTGCTGGGCCCCAAAGCGGAAGTGGGCGGGTCCTGGCGCCCTCCAGCCCCCTGCCATGCCCAGGCTTGCCCTGGCAACTGTTGCTGGTCCCCAAAGCGGAAGTGGGCGGGTCCTGGCGACCTCCAGCCCCCTGCCATGCCCAGTCTTGCCCTGGAAACTGTTGCTGGGCCCCAAAGCGGAAGTGGGCGGGTCCTGATGCCCTTCATCCCCCTGCCATGCCCAGGGTTGCCCTGGCAACTGTTGCTGGGCCCCAAAGCGGAAGTGGGCGGGTCCTACAGTCCTCCAGCCATCTGCCATGCCCAGGCTTGCCCTGGCAACTGTTGCTGGGCCCTAAAGCGGAAGTGGGCGGGTCCTGACGCCCTCCAGCCCCCTGCCATGCCCAGGGTTGGCTTGGCAACTGTTGCTGGGCCCCAAAGCGGAAGTGGGCGGGTCCAGGCGCCCTCCAGCCCCCTACCATGCCCAGGCTTGCCCTGGCAACTGTTGCTGTGCCCCAAAGCGGAAGTGGGCGGGTCCTACCGTCCTCCAGCCTCCTGCCATGCCCAGGCTTGCCCTGGCAACTGTTGCTGGGCCCCGAAGTGGAAGTGGGCGGGTCCTGGCGCCTTCCAGTCCCCTGCCATGCCCAGGCTTGCCCTGGCAACTGTTGCTGGGCCCCAAAGCGGAAGTGGGCGGGTCCTACCGTCCTCCAGCCCCCTGCCATGCCCAGGCTTGCCCTGGCAACTGTTGCTGGGCCCCAAAGCGGAAGTGGGCGGGTCCTGGCGCCCTCCAGCCCCCTGCCATGCCCAGGGTTGCCCTGGCAACTGTTGCTGGGCCCCAAAGCGGAAGTGGGCGAGGCCAGGCGCCCTCCAGCCCCTTGCCATGCCCAGGGTTGCCATGGCAACTGTTGCTGGCCCCCAAAGCGGAAGTGGGCGGGTCCTGGCGTCCTCCAGCCCCCTGCCATGCCCAGGCTTGCCCAGGGAACTGTTGCTGGGCCCCAAAGCGGAAGTGGGCGGGTCCTACCGTCCTCCAGCCCCCTGCCATGCCCAGGGTTGCCCTGGGAACTGTTGCTGGGCCCCAAAGCGGAAGTGGGCGGGTCCTACCATCCTCCAGCCATCTGCCATGCCCAGGCTTGCCCTGGCAACTGTTGCTGGGCCCTAAAGCGGAAGTGGGCGGGTCCTGACGCCCTCCAGCCCCCTGCCATGCCCAGGGTTGGCTTGGCAACTGTTGCTGGGCCCCAAAGCGGAAGTGGGCGGGTCCAGGCGCCCTCCAGCCCCCTGCCATGCCCAGGCTTGCCCTGGCAACTGTTGCTGTGCCCCAAAGCGGAAGTGGGCGGGTCCTACCGTCCTCCAGCCTCCTGCCATGCCCAGGCTTGCCCTGGCAACTGTTGCTGGGCCCCGAAGTGGAAGTGGGCGGGTCCTGGCGCCTTCCAGTCCCCTGCCATGCCCAGGCTTGCCCTGGCAACTGTTGCTGGGCCCCAAAGCGGAAGTGGGCGGGTCCTACCGTCCTCCAGCCCCCTGCCATGCCCAGGCTTGCCCTGGCAACTGTTGCTAGGCCCCAAAGCGGAAGTGGGCGGGTCCTGGCGCCCTCCAGCCCCCTGCCATGCCCAGGGTTGCCCTGGCAACTGTTGCTGGGCCCCAAAGCGGAAGTGGGCGAGGCCAGGCGCCCTCCAGCCCCTTGCCATGCCCAGGGTTGCCATGGCAACTGTTGCTGGCCCCCAAAGCGGAAGTGGGCGGGTCCTGGCGCCCTCCAGCCCCCTGCCATGCCCAGGGTTGCCCTGGCAACTGTTGCTGGGCCCCAAAGCGGAAGTGGGCGAGGCCAGGCGCCCTCCAGCCCCTTGCCATGCCCAGGGTTGCCATGGCAACTGTTGCTGGCCCCCAAAGCGGAAGTGGGCGGGTCCTGGCGTCCTCCAGCCCCCTGCCATGCCCAGGGTTGCCCTGGCAACTGTTGCTGGGCCCCAAAGCGGAAGTGGGCGAGGCCAGGCGCCCTCCAGCCCCTTGCCATGCCCAGGGTTGCCATGGCAACTGTTGCTGGCCCCCAAAGCGGAAGTGGGCGGGTCCTGGCGCCCTCCAGCCCCCTGCCATGCCCAGGGTTGCCCTGGCAACTGTTGCTGGGCCCCAAAGCGGAAGTGGGCGAGGCCAGGCGCCCTCCAGCCCCTTGCCATGCCCAGGGTTGCCATGGCAACTGTTGCTGGCCCCCAAAGCGGAAGTGGGCGGGTCCTGGCGTCCTCCAGCCCCCTGCCATGCCCAGGCTTGCCCAGGGAACTGTTGCTGGGCCCCAAAGCGGAAGTGGGCGGGTCCTACCGTCCTCCAGCCCCCTGCCATGCCCAGGCTTGCCCAGGGAACTGTTGCTGGGCCCCAAAGCGGAAGTGGGCGGGTCCTACCGTCCTCCAGCCCCCTGCCATGCCCAGGGTTGCCCTGGGAACTGTTGCTGGGCCCCAAAGCGGAAGTGGGCGGGTCCTACCGTCCTCCAGCCCCCTGCCATGCACAGGCTTGCCCTGGCAACTGTTGCTGGGCCCCAAAGCGGAAGTGGGCGGGTCCTGGCGCCCTCCAGCCCCCTGCCATGCCCAGGCTTGACCTGGCAACTGTTGCTGGGCCCCAAAGCGGAAGTGGGCGGGTCCTACCGTCCTCCAGCCCCCTGCCATGCCCAGGCTTGCCATGGCAACTGTTGCTGGGCCCCAAAGCGGAAGTGGGCGGGTCCTACCGTCCTCCAGCCCCCTGCCATGCCCAGGCTTGCCCAGGGAACTGTTGCTGGGCCCCAAAGCGGAAGTGGGCGGGTCCTACCGTCCTCCAGCCCCCTGCCATGCCCAGGGTTGCCCTGGGAACTGTTGCTGGGCCCCAAAGCGGAAGTGGGCGGGTCGTACCGTCCTCCAGCCCCCTGCCATGCCTAGGCTTGCCCTGGCAACTGTTGCTGGTCCCCAAAGCGGAAGTGGGCGGGTCCTACCGTCCTCCAGCCCCCTGCCATGCCCAGGCTTGCCCTGGCAACTGTTGCTGGTCCCCAAAGCGGAAGTGGGCGGGTCCTGGCGACCTCCAGCCCCCTGCCATGCCCAGTCTTGCCCTGGAAACTGTTGCTGGGCCCCAAAGCGGAAGTGGGCGGGTCCTACCATCCTCCAGCCCCCTGCCATGCCCAGGCTTGCCCTGGCAACTGTTGCTGGGCCCCAAAGCGGAAGTGGGCGGGTCCTGACGCCCTCCAGCCCCCTGCCATGCCCAGGGTTGGCTTGGCAACTGTTGCTGGGCCCCAAAGCGGAAGTGGGCGGGTCCTACCGTCCTCCAGCCCCCTGCCATGCCCAGGCTTGCCCAGGGAACTGTTGCTGGGCCCCAAAGCGGAAGTGGGCGGGTCCTACCGTCCTCCAGCCCCCTGCCATGCCCAGGGTTGCCCTGGGAACTGTTGCTGGGCCCCAAAGCGGAAGTGGGCGGGTCGTACCGTCCTCCAGCCCCCTGCCATGCCCAGGCTTGCCCTGGCAACTGTTGCTGGTCCCCAAAGCGGAAGTGGGCGGGTCGTACCGTCCTCCAGCCCCCTGCCATGCCCAGGCTTGCCCTGGCAACTGTTGCTGGTCCCCAAAGCGGAAGTGGGCGGGTCCTACCGTCCTCCAGCCCCCTGCCATGCCCAGGCTTGCCCTGGCAACTGTTGCTGGGCCCCAAAGCGGAAGTGGGCAGGTCCTGGCGCCTTCCAGCCCCCTGCCATGCCCAGGCTTGCCCTGGCAACTGTTGCTGGGCCCCAAAGCGGAAGTGGGCGGGTCCTGGCGCCCTCCAGCCCCCTGCCATGCCCAGGCTTGCCCTGGCAACTGTTGCTGGTCCCCAAAGCGGAAGTGGGCGGGTCCTGGCGACCTCCAGCCCCCTGCCATGCCCAGTCTTGCCCTGGAAACTGTTGCTGGGCCCCAAAGCGGAAGTGGGCGGGTCCTGATGCCCTTCATCCCCCTGCCATGCCCAGGGTTGCCCTGGCAACTGTTGCTGGGCCCCAAAGCGGAAGTGGGCGGGTCCTACAGTCCTCCAGCCATCTGCCATGCCCAGGCTTGCCCTGGCAACTGTTGCTGGGCCCTAAAGCGGAAGTGGGCGGGTCCTGACGCCCTCCAGCCCCCTGCCATGCCCAGGGTTGGCTTGGCAACTGTTGCTGGGCCCCAAAGCGGAAGTGGGCGGGTCCAGGCGCCCTCCAGCCCCCTACCATGCCCAGGCTTGCCCTGGCAACTGTTGCTGTGCCCCAAAGCGGAAGTGGGCGGGTCCTACCGTCCTCCAGCCTCCTGCCATGCCCAGGCTTGCCCTGGCAACTGTTGCTGGGCCCCGAAGTGGAAGTGGGCGGGTCCTGGCGCCTTCCAGTCCCCTGCCATGCCCAGGCTTGCCCTGGCAACTGTTGCTGGGCCCCAAAGCGGAAGTGGGCGGGTCCTACCGTCCTCCAGCCCCCTGCCATGCCCAGGCTTGCCCTGGCAACTGTTGCTGGGCCCCAAAGCGGAAGTGGGCGGGTCCTGGCGCCCTCCAGCCCCCTGCCATGCCCAGGGTTGCCCTGGCAACTGTTGCTGGGCCCCAAAGCGGAAGTGGGCGAGGCCAGGCGCCCTCCAGCCCCTTGCCATGCCCAGGGTTGCCATGGCAACTGTTGCTGGCCCCCAAAGCGGAAGTGGGCGGGTCCTGGCGTCCTCCAGCCCCCTGCCATGCCCAGGCTTGCCCAGGGAACTGTTGCTGGGCCCCAAAGCGGAAGTGGGCGGGTCCTACCGTCCTCCAGCCCCCTGCCATGCCCAGGGTTGCCCTGGGAACTGTTGCTGGGCCCCAAAGCGGAAGTGGGCGGGTCCTACCGTCCTCCAGCCATCTGCCATGCCCAGGCTTGCCCTGGCAACTGTTGCTGGGCCCTAAAGCGGAAGTGGGCGGGTCCTGACGCCCTCCAGCCCCCTGCCATGCCCAGGGTTGGCTTGGCAACTGTTGCTGGGCCCCAAAGCGGAAGTGGGCGGGTCCAGGCGCCCTCCAGCCCCCTGCCATGCCCAGGCTTGCCCTGGCAACTGTTGCTGTGCCCCAAAGCGGAAGTGGGCGGGTCCTACCGTCCTCCAGCCTCCTGCCATGCCCAGGCTTGCCCTGGCAACTGTTGCTGGGCCCCGAAGTGGAAGTGGGCGGGTCCTGGCGCCTTCCAGTCCCCTGCCATGCCCAGGCTTGCCCTGGCAACTGTTGCTGGGCCCCAAAGCGGAAGTGGGCGGGTCCTACCGTCCTCCAGCCCCCTGCCATGCCCAGGCTTGCCCTGGCAACTGTTGCTAGGCCCCAAAGCGGAAGTGGGCGGGTCCTGGCGCCCTCCAGCCCCCTGCCATGCCCAGGGTTGCCCTGGCAACTGTTGCTGGGCCCCAAAGCGGAAGTGGGCGAGGCCAGGCGCCCTCCAGCCCCTTGCCATGCCCAGGGTTGCCATGGCAACTGTTGCTGGCCCCCAAAGCGGAAGTGGGCGGGTCCTGGCGTCCTCCAGCCCCCTGCCATGCCCAGGCTTGCCCAGGGAACTGTTGCTGGGCCCCAAAGCGGAAGTGGGCGGGTCCTACCGTCCTCCAGCCCCCTGCCATGCCCAGGGTTGCCCTGGGAACTGTTGCTGGGCCCCAAAGCGGAAGTGGGCGGGTCCTACCGTCCTCCAGCCCCCTGCCATGCACAGGCTTGCCCTGGCAACTGTTGCTGGGCCCCAAAGCGGAAGTGGGCGGGTCCTGGCGCCCTCCAGCCCCCTGCCATGCCCAGGCTTGACCTGGCAACTGTTGCTGGGCCCCAAAGCGGAAGTGGGCGGGTCCTACCGTCCTCCAGCCCCCTGCCATGCCCAGGCTTGCCATGGCAACTGTTGCTGGGCCCCAAAGCGGAAGTGGGCGGGTCCTACCGTCCTCCAGCCCCCTGCCATGCCCAGGCTTGCCCAGGGAACTGTTGCTGGGCCCCAAAGCGGAAGTGGGCGGGTCCTACCGTCCTCCAGCCCCCTGCCATGCCCAGGGTTGCCCTGGGAACTGTTGCTGGGCCCCAAAGCGGAAGTGGGCGGGTCGTACCGTCCTCCAGCCCCCTGCCATGCCTAGGCTTGCCCTGGCAACTGTTGCTGGTCCCCAAAGCGGAAGTGGGCGGGTCCTACCGTCCTCCAGCCCCCTGCCATGCCCAGGCTTGCCCTGGCAACTGTTGCTGGTCCCCAAAGCGGAAGTGGGCGGGTCCTGGCGACCTCCAGCCCCCTGCCATGCCCAGTCTTGCCCTGGAAACTGTTGCTGGGCCCCAAAGCGGAAGTGGGCGGGTCCTACCATCCTCCAGCCCCCTGCCATGCCCAGGCTTGCCCTGGCAACTGTTGCTGGGCCCCAAAGCGGAAGTGGGCGGGTCCTGACGCCCTCCAGCCCCCTGCCATGCCCAGGGTTGGCTTGGCAACTGTTGCTGGGCCCCAAAGCGGAAGTGGGCGGGTCCAGGCGCCCTCCAGCCCCCTGCCATGCCCAGGCTTGCCCTGGCAACTGTTGCTGTGCCCCAAAGCGGAAGTGGGCGGGTCCTACCGTCCTCCAGCCTCCTGCCATGCCCAGGCTTGCCCTGGCAACTGTTGCTGGTCCCCAAAGCGGAAGTGGGCGGGTCCTACCGTCCTCCAGCCCCCTGCCATGCCCAGGCTTGCCCTGGCAACTGTTGCTGTGCCCCAAAGCGGAAGTGGGCGGGTCCTACCGTCCTCCAGCCTCCTGCCATGCCCAGGCTTGCCCTGGCAACTGTTGCTGGGCCCCGAAGTGGAAGTGGGCGGGTCCTGGTGCCTTCCAGTCCCCTGCCATGCCCAGGCTTGCCCTGGCAACTGTTGCTGGGCCCCAAAGCGGAAGTGGGCGGGTCCTACCGTCCTCCAGCCCCCTGCCATGCCCAGGCTTGCCCTGGCAACTGTTGCTGGGCCCCAAAGCGGAAGTGGGCGGGTCCTGGCGCCCTCCAGCACCCTGCCATGCCCAGGCTTGCCCTGGCAACTGTTGCTGGGCCCCAAAGCGGAAGTGGGCGGGTCCTGGCGCCCTCCAGCCCCCTGCCATGCCCAGGGTTGCCCTGGCAACTGTTGCTGGGCCCCAAAGCGGAAGTGGGCGGGTCCTTCCGTCCTCCAGCCCCCTGTCATGCCCAGGCTTGCCCTGGCAACTGTTGCTGGTCCCCAAAGCGGAAGTGGGCGGGTCCTGGCGCCCTCCAGCCCCCTGCCATGCCCAGGCTTGACCTGGCAACTGTTGCTGGGCCCCAAAGCGGAAGTGGGCGGGTCCTACCGTCCTCCAGCCCCCTGCCATGCCCAGGCTTGCCATGGCAACTGTTGCTGGGCCCCAAAGCGGAAGTGGGCGGGTCCTACCGTCCTCCAGCCCCCTGCCATGCCCAGGCTTGCCCAGGGAACTGTTGCTGGGCCCCAAAGCGGAAGTGGGCGGGTCCTACCGTCCTCCAGCCCCCTGCCATGCCCAGGGTTGCCCTGGGAACTGTTGCTGGGCCCCAAAGCGGAAGTGGGCGGGTCGTACCGTCCTCCAGCCCCCTGCCATGCCTAGGCTTGCCCTGGCAACTGTTGCTGGTCCCCAAAGCGGAAGTGGGCGGGTCCTACCGTCCTCCAGCCCCCTGCCATGCCCAGGCTTGCCCTGGCAACTGTTGCTGGTCCCCAAAGCGGAAGTGGGCGGGTCGTACCGTCCTCCAGCCCCCTGCCATGCCCAGGCTTGCCCTGGCAACTGTTGCTGGTCCCCAAAGCGGAAGTGGGCGGGTCCTACCGTCCTCCAGCCCCCTGCCATGCCCAGGCTTGCCCTGGCAACTGTTGCTGGGCCCCAAAGCGGAAGTGGGCGGGTCCTGGCGCCCTCCAGCCCCCTGCCATGCCCAGGCTTGACCTGGCAACTGTTGCTGGGCCCCAAAGCGGAAGTGGGCGGGTCCTACCGTCCTCCAGCCCCCTGCCATGCCCAGGGTTGCCCTGGGAACTGTTGCTGGGCCCCAAAGCGGAAGTGGGCGGGTCGTACCGTCCTCCAGCCCCCTGCCATGCCTAGGCTTGCCCTGGCAACTGTTGCTGGTCCCCAAAGCGGAAGTGGGCGGGTCCTACCGTCCTCCAGCCCCCTGCCATGCCCAGGCTTGCCCTGGCAACTGTTGCTGGTCCCCAAAGCGGAAGTGGGCGGGTCGTACCGTCCTCCAGCCCCCTGCCATGCCCAGGCTTGCCCTGGCAACTGTTGCTGGTCCCCAAAGCGGAAGTGGGCGGGTCCTACCGTCCTCCAGCCCCTTGCCATGCCCAGGCTTGCCCTGGCAACTGTTGCTGGGCCCCAAAGCGGAAGTGGGCGGGTCCTGGCGCCTTCCAGCCCCCTGCCATGCCCAGGCTTGCCCTGGCAACTGTTGCTGGGCCCCAAAGCGGAAGTGGGCGGGTCTTACCGTCCTCCAGCCCCCTGCCATGCCCAGGGTTGCCCTGGGAACTGTTGCTGGCCCCCAAAGCTGAAGTGGGCGGGTCGTACCGTCCTCCAGCCCCCTGCCATGCCTAGGCTTGCCCTGTCAACTGTTGCTGGTCCCCAAAGCGGAAGTGGGCGGGTCCTACCGTCCTCCAGCCCCCTGCCATGCCCAGGCTTGTCCTGGCAACTGTTGCTGGTCCCCAAAGCGGAAGTGGGCGGGTCGTACCGTCCTCCAGCCCCCTGCCATGCCCAGGCTTGCCCTGGCAACTGTTGCTGGTCCCCAAAGCGGAAGTGGGCGGGTCCTACCGTCCTCCAGCCCCCTGCCATGCCCAGGCTTGCCCTGGCAACTGTTGCTGGGCCCCAAAGCGGAAGTGGGCGGGTCCTACCGTCCTCCAGCCCCCTGCCATGCCCAGGCTTGCCCTGGCAACTGTTGCTGGGCCCCAAAGCGGAAGTGGGCGGGTACTGGCGCACTCCAGCACCCTGCCATGCCCAGGCTTGCCCTGGCAACTGTTGCTGGGCCCCAAAGCGGAAGTGGGCGGGTCCTGGCGCCCTCCAGCCCCCTGCCATGCCCAGGGTTGCCCTGGCAACTGTTGCTGGGCCCCAAAGCGGAAGTGGGCGGGTCCTTCCGTCCTCCAGCCCCCTTTCATGCCCAGGCTTGCCCTGGCAACTGTTGCTGGTCCCCAAAGCGGAAGTGGGCGGTTCCTACCATCCTCCAGCCCCCTGCCATGCCCAGGCTTGCTCTGGCAACTGTTGCTAGGCCCCAAAGCGGAAGTGGGCGGGTCCTGGCGCCTTCCAGCCCCCTGCCATGCCCAGGCTTGCCCTGGCAACTGTTGCTGGGCCCCAAAGCGGAAGTGGGCGGGTCCTGGCGCCCTCCAGCCCCCTGCCATGCCCAGGCTTGCCCTGGCAACTGTTGCTGGTCCCCAAAGCGGAAGTGGGCGGGTCCTGGCGACCTCCAGCCCCCTGCCATGCCCAGGGTTGGCTTGGCAACTGTTGCTGGGCCCCAAAGCGGAAGTGGGCGGGTCCAGGCGCCCTCCAGCCCCCTGCCATGCCCAGGCTTGCCCTGGCAACTGTTGCTGTGCCCCAAAGCGGAAGTGGGCGGGTCCTACCGTCCTCCAGCCTCCTGCCATGCCCAGGCTTGCCCTGGCAACTGTTGCTGGGCCCCGAAGTGGAAGTGGGCGGGTCCTGGCGCCTTCCAGTCCCCTGCCATGCCCAGGCTTGCCCTGGCAACTGTTGCTGGGCCCCAAAGCGGAAGTGGGCGGGTCCTACCGTCCTCCAGCCCCCTGCCATGCCCAGGCTTGCCCTGGCAACTGTTGCTGGGCCCCAAAGCGGAAGTGGGCGGGTCCTTCCGTCCTCCAGCCCCCTGTCATGCCCAGGCTTGCCCTGGCAACTGTTGCTGGTCCCCAAAGCGGAAGTGGGCGGTTCCTACCATCCTCCAGCCCCCTACCATGCCCAGGCTTGCTCTGGCAACTGTTGCTGGGCCCAAAAGCGGAAGTGGGCGGGTCCTGGCGCCTTCCAGCCCCCTGCCATGCCCAGGCTTGCCCTGGCAACTGTTGCTGGGCCCCAAAGCGGAAGTGGGCGGGTCCTTGCGCCCTCCAGCCCCCTGCCATGCCCAGGCTTGCCCTGGCAACTGTTGCTGGTCCCCAAAGCGGAAGTGGGCGGGTCCTGGCGCCCTCCAGCCCCCTGCCATGCCCAGGCTTGCCCTGGCAACTGTTGCTGGGCCCCAAAGAGGAAGTGGGCGGGTCCTGACGCCCTCCAGCCCCCTGCCATGCCCAGGGTTACCCTGGCAACTGTTGCTGGGCCCCCAAAGCGGAAGTTTGCGGGTCCTACCGTCCTCAGCCCCCTGCCATGCCCAGGCTTGCCCTGGCAACTGTTGCTGGGCCCCAAAGCGGAAGTGGGCGGGTCCTGACGCCCTCCAGCCCCCTGCCATGCCCAGGGTTGCCCTGGCAACTGTTGCTGGGCCCCAAAGCGGAAGTGGGCGGGTCCTGACGTCCTCCAGCCCCCTGCCATGCCCAGGCTTGCCCTGGAAACTGTTGCTGGGCCCCAAAGCGGAAGTGGGCGGGTCCTGACGCCCTGCAGCCCCCTGCCATGCCAAGGCTTGCCCTGGCAACTGTTGCTGGGCCCCAAAGCGGAAGTGGGCGGGTCCGGACGCCCTCCAGCCCCCTGCCATGCCCAGGCTTGCCCTGGCAACTGTTGCTGGGCCCCAAAGTGGAAGTGGGCGGGTCCGGACGCCCTCCAGCCCCCTGCCATGCCCAGGCTTGCCCTGGCAACTGTTGCTGGGCCCCAAAGCGGAAGTGGGCGGGTCCTACCGTCCTCCAGCCATCTGCCATGCCCAGTCTTGCCCTGGAAACTGTTGCTGGGCCCCAAAGCGGAAGTGGGCGGGTCCTACCATCCTCCAGCCCCCTGCCATGCCCAGGCTTGCCCTGGCAACTGTTGCTGGGCCCCAAAGCGGAAGTGGGCGGGTCCTGACGCCCTCCAGCCCCCTGCCATGCCCAGGGTTGGCTTGGCAACTGTTGCTGGGCCCCAAAGCGGAAGTGGGCGGGTCCAGGCGCCCTCCAGCCCCCTGCCATGCCCAGGCTTGCCCTGGCAACTGTTGCTGTGCCCCAAAGCGGAAGTGGGCGGGTCCTACCGTCCTCCAGCCTCCTGCCATGCCCAGGCTTGCCCTGGCAACTGTTGCTGGTCCCCAAAGCGGAAGTGGGCGGGTCCTACCGTCCTCCAGCCCCCTGCCATGCCCAGGCTTGCCCTGGCAACTGTTGCTGTGCCCCAAAGCGGAAGTGGGCGGGTCCTACCGTCCTCCAGCCTCCTGCCATGCCCAGGCTTGCCCTGGCAACTGTTGCTGGGCCCCGAAGTGGAAGTGGGCGGGTCCTGGTGCCTTCCAGTCCCCTGCCATGCCCAGGCTTGCCCTGGCAACTGTTGCTGGGCCCCAAAGCGGAAGTGGGCGGGTCCTACCGTCCTCCAGCCCCCTGCCATGCCCAGGCTTGCCCTGGCAACTGTTGCTGGGCCCCAAAGCGGAAGTGGGCGGGTCCTGGCGCCCTCCAGCACCCTGCCATGCCCAGGCTTGCCCTGGCAACTGTTGCTGGGCCCCAAAGCGGAAGTGGGCGGGTCCTGGCGCCCTCCAGCCCCCTGCCATGCCCAGGGTTGCCCTGGCAACTGTTGCTGGGCCCCAAAGCGGAAGTGGGCGGGTCCTTCCGTCCTCCAGCCCCCTGTCATGCCCAGGCTTGCCCTGGCAACTGTTGCTGGTCCCCAAAGCGGAAGTGGGCGGGTCCTGGCGCCCTCCAGCCCCCTGCCATGCCCAGGCTTGACCTGGCAACTGTTGCTGGGCCCCAAAGCGGAAGTGGGCGGGTCCTACCGTCCTCCAGCCCCCTGCCATGCCCAGGCTTGCCATGGCAACTGTTGCTGGGCCCCAAAGCGGAAGTGGGCGGGTCCTACCGTCCTCCAGCCCCCTGCCATGCCCAGGCTTGCCCAGGGAACTGTTGCTGGGCCCCAAAGCGGAAGTGGGCGGGTCCTACCGTCCTCCAGCCCCCTGCCATGCCCAGGGTTGCCCTGGGAACTGTTGCTGGGCCCCAAAGCGGAAGTGGGCGGGTCGTACCGTCCTCCAGCCCCCTGCCATGCCTAGGCTTGCCCTGGCAACTGTTGCTGGTCCCCAAAGCGGAAGTGGGCGGGTCCTACCGTCCTCCAGCCCCCTGCCATGCCCAGGCTTGCCCTGGCAACTGTTGCTGGTCCCCAAAGCGGAAGTGGGCGGGTCGTACCGTCCTCCAGCCCCCTGCCATGCCCAGGCTTGCCCTGGCAACTGTTGCTGGTCCCCAAAGCGGAAGTGGGCGGGTCCTACCGTCCTCCAGCCCCCTGCCATGCCCAGGCTTGCCCTGGCAACTGTTGCTGGGCCCCAAAGCGGAAGTGGGCGGGTCCTGGCGCCCTCCAGCCCCCTGCCATGCCCAGGCTTGACCTGGCAACTGTTGCTGGGCCCCAAAGCGGAAGTGGGCGGGTCCTACCGTCCTCCAGCCCCCTGCCATGCCCAGGGTTGCCCTGGGAACTGTTGCTGGGCCCCAAAGCGGAAGTGGGCGGGTCGTACCGTCCTCCAGCCCCCTGCCATGCCTAGGCTTGCCCTGGCAACTGTTGCTGGTCCCCAAAGCGGAAGTGGGCGGGTCCTACCGTCCTCCAGCCCCCTGCCATGCCCAGGCTTGCCCTGGCAACTGTTGCTGGTCCCCAAAGCGGAAGTGGGCGGGTCGTACCGTCCTCCAGCCCCCTGCCATGCCCAGGCTTGCCCTGGCAACTGTTGCTGGTCCCCAAAGCGGAAGTGGGCGGGTCCTACCGTCCTCCAGCCCCTTGCCATGCCCAGGCTTGCCCTGGCAACTGTTGCTGGGCCCCAAAGCGGAAGTGGGCGGGTCCTGGCGCCTTCCAGCCCCCTGCCATGCCCAGGCTTGCCCTGGCAACTGTTGCTGGGCCCCAAAGCGGAAGTGGGCGGGTCTTACCGTCCTCCAGCCCCCTGCCATGCCCAGGGTTGCCCTGGGAACTGTTGCTGGCCCCCAAAGCTGAAGTGGGCGGGTCGTACCGTCCTCCAGCCCCCTGCCATGCCTAGGCTTGCCCTGTCAACTGTTGCTGGTCCCCAAAGCGGAAGTGGGCGGGTCCTACCGTCCTCCAGCCCCCTGCCATGCCCAGGCTTGTCCTGGCAACTGTTGCTGGTCCCCAAAGCGGAAGTGGGCGGGTCGTACCGTCCTCCAGCCCCCTGCCATGCCCAGGCTTGCCCTGGCAACTGTTGCTGGTCCCCAAAGCGGAAGTGGGCGGGTCCTACCGTCCTCCAGCCCCCTGCCATGCCCAGGCTTGCCCTGGCAACTGTTGCTGGGCCCCAAAGCGGAAGTGGGCGGGTCCTACCGTCCTCCAGCCCCCTGCCATGCCCAGGCTTGCCCTGGCAACTGTTGCTGGGCCCCAAAGCGGAAGTGGGCGGGTACTGGCGCACTCCAGCACCCTGCCATGCCCAGGCTTGCCCTGGCAACTGTTGCTGGGCCCCAAAGCGGAAGTGGGCGGGTCCTGGCGCCCTCCAGCCCCCTGCCATGCCCAGGGTTGCCCTGGCAACTGTTGCTGGGCCCCAAAGCGGAAGTGGGCGGGTCCTTCCGTCCTCCAGCCCCCTTTCATGCCCAGGCTTGCCCTGGCAACTGTTGCTGGTCCCCAAAGCGGAAGTGGGCGGTTCCTACCATCCTCCAGCCCCCTGCCATGCCCAGGCTTGCTCTGGCAACTGTTGCTAGGCCCCAAAGCGGAAGTGGGCGGGTCCTGGCGCCTTCCAGCCCCCTGCCATGCCCAGGCTTGCCCTGGCAACTGTTGCTGGGCCCCAAAGCGGAAGTGGGCGGGTCCTGGCGCCCTCCAGCCCCCTGCCATGCCCAGGCTTGCCCTGGCAACTGTTGCTGGTCCCCAAAGCGGAAGTGGGCGGGTCCTGGCGACCTCCAGCCCCCTGCCATGCCCAGGGTTGGCTTGGCAACTGTTGCTGGGCCCCAAAGCGGAAGTGGGCGGGTCCAGGCGCCCTCCAGCCCCCTGCCATGCCCAGGCTTGCCCTGGCAACTGTTGCTGTGCCCCAAAGCGGAAGTGGGCGGGTCCTACCGTCCTCCAGCCTCCTGCCATGCCCAGGCTTGCCCTGGCAACTGTTGCTGGGCCCCGAAGTGGAAGTGGGCGGGTC
Source organism: Crinia signifera (assembly GCF_055691185.1). Taxonomy (NCBI): domain Eukaryota; kingdom Metazoa; phylum Chordata; class Amphibia; order Anura; family Myobatrachidae; genus Crinia; species Crinia signifera. Next base: position 87,269 of record NW_028142257.1, on the reverse strand, counting down.
CTGGCGCCTTCCAGTCCCCTGCCATGCCCAGGCTTGCCCTGGCAACTGTTGCTGGGCCCCAAAGCGGAAGTGGGCGGGTCCTACCGTCCTCCAGCCCCCTGCCATGCCCAGGCTTGCCCTGGCAACTGTTGCTGGGCCCCAAAGCGGAAGTGGGCGGGTCCTTCCGTCCTCCAGCCCCCTGTCATGCCCAGGCTTGCCCTGGCAACTGTTGCTGGTCCCCAAAGCGGAAGTGGGCGGTTCCTACCATCCTCCAGCCCCCTGCCATGCCCAGGCTTGCTCTGGCAACTGTTGCTGGGCCCAAAAGCGGAAGTGGGCGGGTCCTGGCGCCTTCCAGCCCCCTGCCATGCCCAGGCTTGCCCTGGCAACTGTTGCTGGGCCCCAAAGCGGAAGTGGGCGGGTCCTTGCGCCCTCCAGCCCCCTGCCATGCCCAGGCTTGCCCTGGCAACTGTTGCTGGTCCCCAAAGCGGAAGTGGGCGGGTCCTGGCGCCCTCCAGCCCCCTGCCATGCCCAGGCTTGCCCTGGCAACTGTTGCTGGGCCCCAAAGCGGAAGTGGGCGGGTCCTGACGCCCTCCAGCCCCCTGCCATGCCCAGGGTTACCCTGGCAACTGTTGCTGGGCCCCAAAGCGGAAGTTTGCGGGTCCTACCGTCCTCCAGCCCCCTGCCATGCCCAGGCTTGCCCTGGCAACTGTTGCTGGGCCCCAAAGCGGAAGTGGGCGGGTCCTGACGCCCTCCAGCCCCCTGCCATGCCCAGGGTTGCCCTGGCAACTGTTGCTGGGCCCCAAAGCGGAAGTGGGCGGGTCCTGACGTCCTCCAGCCCCCTGCCATGCCCAGGCTTGCCCTGGCAACTGTTGCTGGGCCCCAAAGCGGAAGTGGGCGGGTCCTGACGCCCTGCAGCCCCCTGCCATGCCAAGGCTTGCCCTGGCAACTGTTGCTGGGCCCCAAAGCGGAAGTGGGCGGGTCCGGACGCCCTCCAGCCCCCTGCCATGCCCAGGCTTGCCCTGGCAACTGTTGCTGGGCCCCAAAGTGGAAGTGGGCGGGTCCGGACGCCCTCCAGCCCCCTGCCATGCCCAGGCTTGCCCTGGCAACTGTTGCTGGGCCCCAAAGCGGAAGTGGGCGGGTCCTACCGTCCTCCAGCCATCTGCCATGCCCAGGCTTGCCCTGGCAACTGTTGCTGGGCCCCAAAGCGGAAGTGGGCGGGTCCTGACGTCCTCCAGCCCCCTGCCATGCCCAGGCTTGCCCTGGCAACTGTTGCTGGGCCCCAAAGCGGCAGTGGGCGGGTCCTGGCGCCCTCCAGCCCCCTGCCATGCCCAGGCTTGCCCTGGCAACTGTTGCTGGGCCCCAAAGCGGAAGTGGGCGGGTCCTGACGTCCTCCAGCCCCCTGCCATGCCCAGGCTTGCCCTGGCAACTGTTGCTGGGCCCCAAAGCGGCAGTGGGCGGGTCCTGGCGCCCTCCAGCCCCCTGCCATGCCCAGGCTTGACCTGGCAACTGTTGCTGGGCCCCAAAGCGGAAGTGGGCGGGTCCTACCGTCCTCCAGCCCCCTGCCATGCCCAGGCTTGCCCTGGCAACTGTTGCTGGGCCCCAAAGCGGAAGTGGGCGGGTCCTACCGTCCTCCAGCCCCCTGCCATGCCCAGGGTTGCCCTGGCAACTGTTGCTGGGCCCCAAAGCGGAAGTTTGCGGGTCCTACCGTCCTCCAGCCCCCTGCCATGCCCAGGCTTGCCCTGGCAACTGTTGCTGGGCCCCAAAGCGGAAGTGGGCGGGTCCTGACGCCCTCCAGCCCCCTGCCATGCCCAGGGTTGCCCTGGCAACTGTTGCTGGGCCCCAAAGCGGAAGTGGGCGGGTCCTGACGTCCTCCAGCCCCCTGCCATGCCCAGGCTTGCCCTGGCAACTGTTGCTGGGCCCCAAAGCGGAAGTGGGTGGGTCCTGGCGCCCTCCAGCTCCCTGCCATGCCCAGGCTTGCCCTGGCAACTGTTGCTGGGCCCCAAAGCGGGCGTGGGCGGGTCCTGGCGCCCTCCAGCCCCCTGCCATGCCCAGGCTTGCCCTGGCAACTGTTGCTGGGCCCCAAAGCGGAAGTGGGCGGGTCCTGACGCCCTCCAGCCCCCTGCCATGCCCAGGGTTGCCCTGGCAACTGTTGCTGGGCCCCAAAGCGGAAGTTTGCGGGTCCTACCGTCCTCCAGCCCCCTGCCATGCCCAGGCTTGCCCTGGCAACTGTTGCTGGGCCCCAAAGCGGAAGTGGGCGGGTCCTGACGTCCTCCAGCCCCCTGCCATGCCCAGGCTTGCCCTGGCAACTGTTGCTGGGCCCCAAAGCGGCAGTGGGCGGGTCCTGGCGCCCTCCAGCCCCCTGCCATGCCCAGGCTTGACCTGGCAACTGTTGCTGGGCCCCAAAGCGGGCGTGGGCGGGTCCTGGCGCCCTCCAGCCCCCTGCCATGCCCAGGCTTGCCCTGGCAACTGTTGCTGGGCCCCAAAGCGGAAGTGGGCGGGTCCTGACGCCCTCCAGCCCCCTGCCATGCCCAGGGTTGCCCTGGCAACTGTTGCTGGGCCCCAAAGCGGAAGTTTGCGGGTCCTACCGTCCTCCAGCCCCCTGCCATGCCCAGGCTTGCCCTGGCAACTGTTGCTGGGCCCCAAAGCGGAAGTGGGCGGGTCCTGACGCCCTCCAGCCCCCTGCCATGCCCAGGGTTGCCCTGGCAACTGTTGCTGGGCCCCAAAGCGGAAGTGGGCGGGTCCTGACGTCCTCCAGCCCCCTGCCATGCCCAGGCTTGCCCTGGCAACTGTTGCTGGGCCCCAAAGCGGAAGTGGGTGGGTCCTGGCGCCCTCCAGCTCCCTGCCATGCCCAGGCTTGCCCTGGCAACTGTTGCTGGGCCCCAAAGCGGGCGTGGGCGGGTCCTGGCGCCCTCCAGCCCCCTGCCATGCCCAGGCTTGCCCTGGCAACTGTTGCTGGGCCCCAAAGCGGAAGTGGGCGGGTCCTGACGCCCTCCAGCCCCCTGCCATGCCCAGGGTTGCCCTGGCAACTGTTGCTGGGCCCCAAAGCGGAAGTGGGCGGGTCCTACCGTCCTCCAGCCCCTTGCCATGCCCAGGCTTGCCCTGGCAACTGTTGCTGGGCCCCAAAGCGGAAGTGGGCGGGTCCTACCGTCCTCCAGCCCCCTGCCATGCCCAGGCTTGCCCTGGCAACTGTTGCTGGGCCCCAAAGCGGAAGTGGGCGGGTCCTGGCGCCTTCCAGCCCCCTGCCATGCCCAGGCTTGCCCTGGCAACTGTTGCTGGGCCCCAAAGCGGAAGTGGGCGGGTCCTATCGTCCTCCAGCCCCCTGCCATGCCCAGGGTTGCCCTGGCAACTGTTACTGGGCCCCAAAGCGGAAGTGGGCGGGACCTTCCGTCCTCCAGCCCCCTGCCATGCCCAGGCTTGCCCTGGCAACTGTTGCTGGTCCCCAAAGCGGAAGTGGGCGGGTCCTACCGTCCTCCAGCCCCCTGCCATGCCCAGGCTTGCCCTGGCAACTGTTGCTGGGCCCCGAAGCGGAAGTGGGCGGGTCCTGGCGCCTTCCAGCCCCCTGCCATGCCCAGGCTTGCCCTGGCAACTGTTGCTGGGCCCCAAAGCGGAAGTGGGCGGGTCCTGGCGCCCTCCAGCCCCCTGCCATGCCCAGGCTTGCCCTGGCAACTGTTGCTGGGCCCCAAAGCGGAAGTGGGCGGGTCCTACCGTCCTCCAGCCCCCTGCCATGCCCAGGGTTGCCCTGGGAACTGTTGCTGGGCCCCAAAGCGGAAGTGGGCGGGTCGTACCGTCCTCCAGCCCCCTGCCATGCCCAGGCTTGCCCTGGCAACTGTTGCTGGTCCCCAAAGCGGAAGTGGGCGGGTCCTACCGTCCTCCAGCCCCCTGCCATGCCCAGGCTTGCCCTGGCAACTGTTGCTGGGCCCCAAAGCAGAAGTGGGCGGGTCCTGGCGCCCTCCAGCCCCCTGCCATGCCCAGGGTTGCCCTGGCAACTGTTGCTGGGCCCCAAAGCGGAAGTGGGCGGGTCCTTCCGTCCTCCAGCCCCCTGTCATGCCCAGGCTTGCCCTGGCAACTGTTGCTGGTCCCCAAAGCGGAAGTGGGCGGTTCCTACCATCCTCCAGCCCCCTGCCATGCCCAGGCTTGCTCTGGCAACTGTTGCTGGGCCCCAAAGCGGAAGTGGGCGGGTCCTGGCGCCTTCCAGCCCCCTGCCATGCCCAGGCTTGCCCTGGCAACTGTTGCTGGGCCCCAAAGCGGAAGTGGGCGGGTCCTGGCGCCCTCCAGCCCCCTGCCATGCCCAGGCTTGCCCTGGCAACTGTTGCTGGGCCCCAAAGCGGAAGTGGGCGGGTCCTACCGTCCTCCAGCCCCCTGCCATGCCCAGGGTTGCCCTGGGAACTGTTGCTGGGCCCCAAAGCGGAAGTGGGCGGGTCCTACCGTCCTCCAGCCCCCTGCCATGCCCAGGCTTGCCCTGGCAACTGTTGCTGGTCCCCAAAGCGGAAGTGGGCGGGTCCTACCGTCCTCCAGCCCCCTGCCATGCCCAGGCTTGCCCTGGCAACTGTTGCTGGGCCCCAAAGCGGAAGTGGGCGGGTCCTGGCGCCCTCCAGCCCCCTGCCATGCCCAGGGTTGCCCTGGCAACTGTTGCTGGGCCCCAAAGCGGAAGTTGGCTGGTCCTTCCGTCCTCCAGCCCCCTGTCATTCCCAGGCTTGCCCTGGCAACTGTTGCTGGTCCCCAAAGCGGAAGTGGGCGGTTCCTACCATCCTCCAGCCCCCTGCCATGCCCAGGCTTGCTCTGGCAACTGTTGCTGGGCCCCAAAGCGGAAGTGGGCGGGTCCTGGCGCCTTCCAGCCCCCTGCCATGCCCAGGCTTGCCCTGGCAACTGTTGCTGGGCCCCAAAGCGGAAGTGGGCGGGTCCTACCGTCCTCCAGCCCCCTGCCATGCCCAGGCTTGCTCTGGCAACTGTTGCTGGGCCCCAAAGCGGAAGTGGGTGGGTCCTGGCGCCTTCCAGCCCCCTGCCATGCCCAGGCTTGCCCTGGCAACTGTTGCTGGGCCCCAAAGCGGAAGTGGGCGGGTCCTACCGTCCTCCAGCCCCCTGCCATGCCAAGGCTTGCCCTGGCAACTGTTGCTGGGCCCCAAAGCGGAAGTGGGCGGGTCCTACCGTCCTCCAGCCCCCTGCCATGCCCAGGCTTGCCCTGGCAACTGTTGCTGGGCCCCAAAGCGGAAGTGGGCGGGTCCTGGCGCCTTCCAGCCCCCTGCCATGCCCAGGCTTGCCCTGGCAACTGTTGCTGGGCCCCAAAGCGGAAGTGGGCGGGTCCTAGCGTCCTCCAGCCCCCTGCCATGCCCAGGCTTGCCCTGGCAACTGTTGCTGGGCCCCAAAGCGGAAGTGGGCGGGTCCTGGCGCCCTCCAGCCCCCTGCCATGCCCAGGGTTGCCCTGGCAACTGTTGCTGGGCCCCAAAGCGGAAGTTGGCGGGTCCTTCCGTCCTCCAGCCCCCTGTCATTCCCAGGCTTGCCCTGGCAACTGTTGCTGGTCCCCAAAGCGGAAGTGGGCGGTTCCTACCATCCTCCAGCCCCCTGCCATGCCCAGGCTTGCTCTGGCAACTGTTGCTGGGCCCCAAAGCGGAAGTGGGCGGGTCCTGGCGCCTTCCAGCCCCCTGCCATGCCCAGGCTTGCCCTGGCAACTGTTGCTGGGCCCCAAAGCGGAAGTGGGCGGGTCCTACCGTCCTCCAGCCCCCTGCCATGCCCAGGCTTGCTCTGGCAACTGTTTCTGGGCCCCAAAGCGGAAGTGGGCGGGTCCTGGCGCCTTCCAGCCCCCTGCCATGCCCAGGCTTGCCCTGGCAACTGTTGCTGGGCCCCAAAGCGGAAGTGGGCGGGTCCTACCGTCCTCCAGCCCCCTGCCATGCCCAGGCTTGCCCTGGCAACTGTTGCTGGGCCCCAAAGCGGAAGTGGGCGGGTCCTACCGTCCTCCAGCCCCCTGCCATGCCCAGGGTTGCCCTGGCAACTGTTACTGGGCCCCAAAGCGGAAGTGGGCGGGTCCTTCCGTCCTCCAGCCCCCTGCCATGCCCAGGCTTGCCCTGGCAATTGTTGCTGGTCCCCAAAGCGGAAGTGGGCGGGTCCTACCGTCCTCCAGCCCCCTGCCATGCCCAGGCTTGCCCTGGCAACTGTTGCTGGGCCCCGAAGCGGAAGTGGGCGGGTCCTGGCGCCTTCCAGTCCCCTGCCATGCCCAGGCTTGCCCTGGCAACTGTTGCTGGGCCCCAAAGCGGAAGTGGGCGGGTCCTACCGTCCTCCAGCCCCCTGCCATGCCCAGGCTTGCCCTGGCAACTGTTGCTGGGCCCCAAAGCGGAAGTGGGCGGGTCCTGGCGCCCTCCAGCCCCCTGCCATGCCCAGGCTTGCCCTGGCAACTGTTGCTGGGCCCCAAAGCGGAAGTGGGCGGGTCCTACCGTCCTCCAGCCCCCTGCCATGCCCAGGGTTGCCCTGGCAACTGTTGCTGGGCCCCAAAGCGGAAGTGGGCGGGTCCTGGCGCCCTCCAGCCCCCTGCCATGCCCAGGCTTGCCCTGGCAACTGTTGCTGGGCCCCAAAGCGGAAGTGGGCGGGTCCTGGCGACCTCCAGCCCCCTGCCATGCCCAGTCTTGCCCTGGAAACTGTTGCTGGGCCCCAAAGCGGAAGTGGGCGGGTCCTACCATCCTCCAGCCCCCTGCCATGCCCAGGCTTGCCCTGGCAACTGTTGCTGGGCCCCAAAGCGGAAGTGGGCGGGTCCTGGCGCCCTCCAGCCCCCTGCCATGCCCAGGCTTGCCCTGGCAACTGTTGCTGGGCCCCAAAGCGGAAGTGGGCGGGTCCTGATGCCCTTCATCCCCCTGCCATGCCCAGGGTTGCCCTGGCAACTGTTGCTGGGCCCCAAAGCGGAAGTGGGCGGGTCCTACCGTCCTCCAGCCATCTGCCATGCCCAGGCTTGCCCTGGCAACTGTTGCTGGGCCCTAAAGCGGAAGTGGGCGGGTCCTGACGCCCTCCAGCCCCCTGCCATGCCCAGGCTTGCCCTGGCAACTGTTGCTGTGCCCCAAAGCGGAAGTGGGCGGGTCCTACCGTCCTCCAGCACCCTGCCATGCCCAGGCTTGCCCTGGCAACTGTTGCTGGGCCCCGAAGCGGAAGTGGGCGGGTCCTGGCGCCTTCCAGTCCCCTGCCATGCCCAGGCTTGCCCTGGCAACTGTTGCTGGGCCCCAAAGCAGAAGTGGGCGGGTCCTACCGTCCTCCAGCCCCCTACCATGCCCAGGCTTGCCCTGGCAACTGTTGCTGGGCCCCAAAGCGGAAGTGGGCGGGTCATGGCGCCCTCCAGCCCCCTGCCATGCCCAGGCTTGCCCTGGCAACGGTTGCTGGGCCCCAAAGCGGAAGTGGGCGAGGCCAGGCGCCCTCCAGCCCCTTGCCATGCCCAGGGTTGCCATGGCAACTGTTGCTGGCCCCCAATGCGGAAGTGGGCGGGTCCTGGCGCCCTCCAGCCCCCTGCCATGCCCAGGCTTGCCCTGGCAACTGTTGCTGGGCCCCAAAGCGGAAGTGGGCGGGTCCTACCGTCCTCCAGCCCCCTGCCATGCCCAGGCTTGCCCTGGCAACTGTTGCTGGGCCCCAAAGAGGAAGTGGGCGGGGCCAGGTACCCTCAAGCCCCCTGCCATGCCCAGGCTTGCCCTGGCAACTGTTGCTGGGCCCCAAAGCGGAAGTGGGGGGGTCCGGACGCCCTCCAGCCCCCTGCCATGCCCAGGCTTGCCCTGGCAACTGTTGCTGGGCCCCAAAGCGGAAGTGGGCGGGTCCTGACGCCCTCCAGCCCCCTGCCATGCCCAGGGTTGCCCTGGCAACTGTTGCTGGGCCCCAAAGCGGAAGTGGGCGGGTCCAGGCGCCCTCCAGCCCCCTGCCATGCCCAGGCTTGCCCTGGCAACTGTTGCTGTGCCCCAAAGCGGAAGTGGGCGGGTCCTACCGTCCTCCAGCCCCCTGCCATGCCCAGGCTTGCTCTGGCAACTGTTGCTGGGCCCCAAAGCGGAAGTGGGCGGGTCCTGACGCCCTCCAGCCCCCTGCCATGCCCAGGCTTGCCCTGGCAACTGTTGCTGGGCCCCAAAGCGGAAGTGGGCGGGTCCTGACGCCCTCCAGCCCCCTGCCATGCCCAGGGTTGCCCTGGCAACTGTTGCTGGGCCCCAAAGCGGAAGTGGGCGAGGCCAGGCGCCCTCCAGCCCCTTGCCATGCCCAGGGTTGCCATGGCAACTGTTGCTGGCCCCCAAAGCGGAAGTGGGCGGGTCCTACCGTCCTCCAGCCCCTTGCCATGCCCAGGCTTGCCCTGGCAACTGTTGCTGGGCCCCAAAGCGGAAGTGGGCGGGTCCTGACGCCATCCAGCCCCCTGCCATGCCCAGGCTTGCCCTGGCAACTGTTGCTGGGCCCCAAAGAGGAAGTGGGCGGGGCCAGGTACCCTCAAGCCCCCTGCCATGCCCAGGCTTGCCCTGGCAACTGTTGCTGGGCCCCAAAGCGGAAGTGGGGGGGTCCGGACGCCCTCCAGCCCCCTGCCATGCCCAGGCTTGCCCTGGCAACTGTTGCTGGGCCCCAAAGCGGAAGTGGGCGGGTCCTGACGCCATCCAGCCCCCTGCCATGCCCAGGGTTGCCCTGGCAACTGTTGCTGGGCCCCAAAGCGGAAGTGGGCGGGTCCAGGCGCCCTCCAGCCCCCTGCCATGCCCAGGCTTGCCCTGGCAACTGTTGCTGTGCCCCAAAGCGGAAGTGGGCGGGTCCTACCGTCCTCCAGCCCCCTGCCATGCCCAGGCTTGCTCTGGCAACTGTTGCTGGGCCCCAAAGCGGAAGTGGGCGGGTCCTGACGCCCTCCAGCCCCCTGCCATGCCCAGGCTTGCCCTGGCAACTGTTGCTGGGCCCCAAAGCGGAAGTGGGCGGGTCCTGACGCCCTCCAGCCCCCTGCCATGCCCAGGGTTGCCCTGGCAACTGTTGCTGGGCCCCAAAGCGGAAGTGGGCGAGGCCAGGCGCCCTCCAGCCCCTTGCCATGCCCAGGGTTGCCATGGCTACTGTTGCTGGCCCCCAAAGCGGAAGTGGGCGGGTCCTACCGTCCTCTAGCCCCCTGCCATGCCCAGGCTTGCCCTGGCAACTGTTGCTGGGCCCCAAAGCGGAAGTGGGCGGGTCCTGGCGCCCTCCAGCCCCCTGCTATGCCCAGGCTTGCCCTTGAAACTGTTGCTGAGCCCCAAAGCGGAAGTGGGCGGGTCCGGACGCCCTCCAGCCCCCTGCCATGCCCAGGCTTGCCCTGGCAACTGTTGCTGGGCCCCAAAGCGGAAGTGGGCGGGTCCTGACGCCCTCCAGCCCCCTGCCATGCCCATGCTTGCCCTGGCAACTGTTGCTGGGCCCCAAAGCGGAAGTGGGCGGGTCCGGACGCCCTCCAGCCCCCTGCCATGCCCAGGCTTGCCCTGGCAACTGTTGCTGGGCCCCAAAGCGGAAGTGGGCGGGTCCTACCGTCCTCCAGCCATCTGCCATGCCCAGGCTTGCCCTGGCAACTGTTGCTGGGCCCCAAAGCGGAAGTGGGCGGGTCCTGACGCCCTTCAGCCCCCTGCCATGCCCAGGGTTGCCCTGGCAACTGTTGCTGGGCCCCAAAGCGGAAGTGGGCGGGTCCTACCGTCCTCCAGCCATCTGCCATGCCCAGGCTTGCCCTGGCAACTGTTGCTGGGCCCCAAAGCGGCAGTGGGCGGGTCCTGGCGCCCTCCAGCCCCCAGCCATGCCCAGGCTTGACCTGGCAACTGTTGCTGGGCCCCAAAGCGGAAGTGGGCGGGTCCTACCGTCCTCCAGCCCCCTGCCATGCCCAGGCTTGCCCTGGCAACTGTTGCTGGGCCCCAAAGCGGAAGTGGGCGGGTCCTACCGTCCTCCAGCCATCTGCCATGCCCAGGCTTGCCCTGGCAACTGTTGCTGGGCCCCAAAGCGGCAGTGGGCGGGTCCTGGCGCCCTCCAGCCCCCTGCCATGCCCATGCTAGCCCTGGCAACTGTTGCTGGGCCCCAAAGCGGAAGTGGGTGGGTCCTGGCGCCCTCCAGCCCCCTGCCATGCCCAGGCTTGCCCTGGCAACTGTTGCTGGTCCCCAAAGCGGAAGTGGGCGGGTCCTACCGTCCTCCAGCCCCCTGCCATGCCCAGGCTTGCCCTGGCAACTGTTGCTGGGCCCCAAAGCGGAAGTGGGCGGGTCCTGGCGCCCTCCAGCCCCCTGCCATGCCCAGGGTTGCCCTGGCAACTGTTGCAGGGCCCCAAAGCGGAAGTTGGCGGGTCCTTCCGTCCTCCAGCCCCCTGTCATTCCCAGGCTTGCCCTGGCAACTGTTGCTGGTCCCCAAAGCGGAAGTGGGCGGTTCCTACCATCCTCCAGCCCCCTGCCATGCCCAGGCTTGCTCTGGCAACTGTTGCTGGGCCCCAAAGCGGAAGTGGGCGGGTCCTGGCGCCTTCCAGCCCCCTGCCATGCCCAGGCTTGCCCTGGCAACTGTTGCTGGGCCCCAAAGCGGAAGTGGGCGGGTCCTACCGTCCTCCAGCCCCCTGCCATGCCCAGGCTTGCCCTGGCAACTGTTGCTGGGCCCCAAAGCGGAAGTGGGCGGGTCCTACCGTCCTCCAGCCCCCTGCCATGCCCAGGCTTGCCCTGGCAACTGTTGCTGGGCCCCAAAGCGGAAGTGGGCGGGTCCTGGCGCCTTCCAGCCCCCTGCCATGCCCAGGCTTGCCCTGGCAACTTTTGCTGGGCCCCAAAGCGGAAGTGGGCGGGTCCTATCGTCCTCCAGCCCCCTGCCATGCCCAGGGTTGCCCTGGCAACTGTTACTGGGCCCCAAAGCGGAAGTGGGCGGGTCCTTCCGTCCTCCAGCCCCCTGCCATGCCCAGGCTTGCCCTGGCAACTGTTGCTGGTCCCCAAAGCGGAAGTGGGCGGGTCCTACCGTCCTCCAGCCCCCTGCCATGCCCAGGCTTGCCCTGGCAACTGTTGCTGGGCCCCGAAGCGGAAGTGGGCGGGTCCTGGCGCCTTCCAGTCCCCTGCCATGCCCAGGCTTGCCCTGGCAACTGTTGCTGGGCCCCAAAGCGGAAGTGGGCGGGTCCTACCGTCCTCCAGCCCCCTGCCTTGCCCAGGCTTGCCCTGGCAACTGTTGCTGGTCCCCAAAGCGGAAGTGGGCGGTTCCTACCATCCTCCAGCCCCCTGCCATGCCCAGGCTTGCTCTGGCAACTGTTGCTGGGCCCCAAAGCGGAAGTGGGCGGGTCCTGGCGCCTTCCAGCCCCCTGCCATGCCCAGGCTTGCCCTGGCAACTGTTGCTGGGCCCCAAAGCGGAAGTGGGCGGGTCCTGGCGCCCTCCAGCCCCCTGCCATGCCCAGGCTTGCCCTGGCAACTGTTGCTGGTCCCCAAAGCGGAAGTGGGCGGGTCCTGGCGACCTCCAGCCCCCTGCCATGCCCAGTCTTGCCCTGGAAACTGTTGCTGGGCCCCAAAGCGGAAGTGGGCGGGTCCTACCATCCTCCAGCCCCCTGCCATGCCCAGGCTTGCCCTGGCAACTGTTGCTGGGCCCCAAAGCGGAAGTGGGCGGGTCCTGGCGCCCTCCAGCCCCCTGCCATGCCCAGGCTTGCCCTGGCAACTGTTGCTGGGCCCCAAAGCGGAAGTGGGCGGGTCCTGATGCCCTTCATCCCCCTGCCATGCCCAGGGTTGCCCTGGCAACTGTTGCTTGGCCCCAAAGCGGAAGTGGGCGGGTCCTACCGTCCTCCAGCCATCTGCCATGCCCAGGCTTGCCCTGGCAACTGTTGCTGGGCCCTAAAGCGGAAGTGGGCGGGTCCTGACGCCCTCCAGCCCCCTGCCATGCCCAGGGTTGGCTTGGCAACTGTTGCTGGGCCCCAAAGCGGAAGTGGGCGGGTCCAGGCGCCCTCCAGCCCCCTGCCATGCCCAGGCTTGCCCTGGCAACTGTTGCTGTGCCCCAAAGCGGAAGTGGGCGGGTCCTACCGTCCTCCAGCCCCCTGCCATGCCCAGGCTTGCCCTGGCAACTGTTGCTGGGCCCCGAAGCGGAAGTGGGCGGGTCCTGGCGCCTTCCAGTCCCCTGCCATGCCCAGGCTTGCCCTGGCAACTGTTGCTGGGCCCCAAAGCGGAAGTGGGCGGGTCCTGACGCCCTCCAGCCCCCTGCCATGCCCAGGGTTGCCCTGGCAACTGTTGCTGGGCCCTAAAGCGGAAGTGGGCGGGTCCTGGCGCCCTCCAGCCCCCTGCCATGCCCAGGCTTGCCCTGGCAACTGTTGCTGGGCCCCAAAGCGGAAGTGGGCGGGTCCTGACGCCCTCCAGCCCCCTGCCATGCCCAGGGTTGCCCTGGCAACTGTTGCTGGGCCCCAAAGCGGAAGTGGGCGGGTCCTGGCGCCCTCCAGCCCCCTGCCATGCCCAGGCTTGCCCTGGCAACTGTTGCTGGGCCCCAAAGCGGAAGTGGGCGGGTCCTGACGCCCTCCAGCCCCCTGCCATGCCCAGGGTTGCCCTGGCAACTGTTGCTGGGCCCCAAAGCGGAAGTGGGCGGGTCCTAACGTCCTCCAGCCCCCTGCCATGCCCAGGCTTGCACTGGCAACTGTTTCTGGGCCCCAAAGCGGAAGTGGGCGGGTCCTGGCGCCCTCCAGCCCCCTGCCATGCCCAGGGTTGCCCTGGCAACTGTTGCTGGGCCCCAAAGCGGAAGTGGGTGGGTCCTGGCGCCCTCCAGCTCCCTGCCATGCCCAGGCTTGCCCTGGCAACTGTTGCTGGGCCCCAAAGCGGGCGTGGGCGGGTCCTGGTGCCCTCCAGCCCCCTGCCATGCCCAGGCTTTCCCTGGCAACTGTTGCTGGGCCCCAAAGCGGAAGTGGGCGGGTCCTGACGCCCTCCAGCCCCCTGCCATGCCCAGGGTTGCCCTGGCAACTGTTGCTGGGCCCCAAAGCGGAAGTGGGCGGGTCCTACCGTCCTCCAGCCATCTGCCATGCCCAGGCTTGCCCTGGCAACTGTTGCTGGGCCCCAAAGCGGAAGTGGGCGGGTCCTGGCGACCTCCAGCCCCCTGCCATGCCCAGGCTTGCCCTGGCAACTGTTGCTGGGCCCCAAAGCGGAAGTGGGCGGGTCCTGGCGACCTCCAGCCCCCTGCCATGCCCAGGCTTGCCCTGGCAACTGTTGCTGGGCCCCAAAGCGGAAGTGGGTGGGTCCTGGCGCCCTCCAGCTCCCTGCCATGCCCAGGCTTGCCCTGGCAACTGTTGCTTGGCCCCAAAGCGGAAGTGGGCGGGTCCTGGCGCCCTCCAGCCCCCTGCCATGCCCAGGCTTGCCCTGGCAACTGTTGCTGGGCCCCAAAGCGGAAGTGGGCGGGTCCTACCATCCTCCAGCCCCCTGCCATGCCCAGGCTTGCCCTGGCAACTGTTGCTGGGCCCCAAAGAGGAAGTGGGCGGGGCCAGGCGACCCTCAAGCCCCCTGCCATGCCCAGGCTTGCCCTGGCAACTGTTGCTGGGCCCCAAAGCGGAAGTGGGCGGGTCCAGGCGCCCTCCAGCCCCCTGCCATGCCCAGGGTTGCCCTGGCAACTGTTGCTGGGCCCCAAAGCGGAAGTGGGCTGGTCCTACCGTCCTCCAGCTTCCTGCCATGCCCAGGCTTGCCCTGGCAACTGTTGCTGGGCCCCAAAGCGGAAGTGGGCGGGTCCTGACGCCCTCCAGCCCCCTGCCATGCCCAGGCTTGCCCTGGCAACTGTTGCTGGCCCCCAAAGCGGAAGTGGGCGGGTCCTGAAGCCCTCCAGCCCCCTGCCATGCCCATGCTTGCCCTGGCAACTGTTGCTGGGCCCCAAAGCGGAAGTGGGCGGGTCCTGACGCCCTCCAGCCCCCTGCCATGCCCATGCTTGCCCTGGCAACTGTTGCTGGGCCCCAAAGCGGAAGTGGGCGGGTCCGGACGCCCTCCAGCCCCCTGCCATGCCCAGGCTTGCCCTGGCAACTGTTGCTGGGCCCCAAAGCGGAAGTGGGCGGGTCCTACCGTCCTCCAGCCATCTGCCATGCCCAGGCTTGCCCTGGCAACTGTTGCTGGGCCCCAAAGCGGAAGTGGGCGGGTCCTGACGCCCTCCAGCCCCCTGCCATGCCCAGGCTTGCCCTGGCAACTGTTGCTGGGCCCCACAGTGGAAGTGGGCGGGTCCTACCGTCCTCCAGCCCCCTGCCATGCCCAGGCTTGCCCTGGCAACTGTTGCTGTGCCCCAAAGCGGAAGTGGGCGGGTCCTGACGCCCTCCAGCCCCCTGACATGCCCAGGGTTGCCCTGGCAACTGTTGCTGGGCCCTAAAGCGGAAGTGGGCGGGTCCTGGCGCCCTCCAGCCCCCTTCCATGCCCAGGCTTGCCCTGGCAATTGCTGCTGGGCCCCAAAGCGGAAGTGGGCGGGTCCTACCGTCCTCCAGCCATCTGCCATGCCCAGTCTTGCCCTGGCAACTGTTGCTGGGCCCCAAAGCGGAAGTGGGCGGGTCCTGACGCCCTTCAGCCCCCTGCCATGCCCAGGGTTGCCCTGGCAACTGTTGCTGGGCCCCAAAGCGGAAGTGGGCGGGTCCTACCGTCCTCCAGCCATCTGCCATGCCCAGGCTTGCCCTGGCAACTGTTGCTGGGCCCTAAAGCGGAAGTGGGCGGGTACTGACGCCCTCCAGCCCCCTGCCATGCCCAGGGTTGCCCTGGCAACTGTTGCTGGGCCCTAAAGCGGAAGTGGGCGGGTACTGACGCCCTCCAGCCCCCTGCCATGCCCAGGGTTGCCCTGGCAACTGTTGCTGGGCCCCAAAGCGGAAGTGGGCGGGTCCTGACGCCCTCCAGCCCCCTGCCATGCCCAGGGTTGCCCTGGCAACTGTTGCTGGGCCCCAAAGCGGAAGTGGGCGGGTGCTACCGTCCTCCAGCCCCCTGCCATGCCCAGGCTTGCACTGGCAACTGTTTCTGGGCCCCAAAGCGGAAGTGGGCGGGTCCTGGCGCCCTCCAGCCCCCTGCCATGCCCAGGGTTGCCCTGGCAACTGTTGCTGGGCCCCAAAGCGGAAGTGGGCGGGTCCTGACGCCCTCCAGCCCCCTGCCATGCCCAGGGTTGCCCTGGCAACTGTTGCTGGGCCCCAAAGCGGAAGTGGGCGGGTCCTACCGTCCTCCAGCCATCTGCCATGCCCAGTCTTGCCCTGGCAACTGTTGCTGGGCCCTAAAGCGGAAGTGGGCGGGTACTGACGCCCTCCAGCCCCCTGCCATGCCCAGGGTTGCCCTGGCAACTGTTGCTGGGCCCCAAAGCGGAAGTGGGCGGGTCCAGGCGCCCTACAGCCCCCTGCCATGCCCAGGCTTGCCCTGGCAACTGTTGCTGGGCCCCAAAGCGGAAGTGGGCGGGTCCTGACGCCCTCCAGCCCCCTGCCATGCCCAGGGTTGCCCTGGCAACTGTTGCTGGGCCCCAAAGCGGAAGTGGACGGGTCCTACCGTCCTCCAGCCCCCTGCCATGCCCAGGCTTGCACTGGCAACTGTTTCTGGGCCCTAAAGCGGAAGTGGGCGGGTCCTGGCGCCCTCCAGCCCCCTGCCATGCCCAGGGATGCCCTGGCAACTGTTGCTGGGCCCCAAAGCGGAAGTGGGCGGGTCCTGGCGCCCTCCAGCCCCCTGCCATGCCCAGGCTTGCCCTGGCAACTGTTGCTGGGCCCCAAAGCGGAAGTGGGCGGGTCCTGACGCCCTCCAGCCCCCTGCCATGCCCAGGGTTGCCCTGGCAACTGTTGCTGGGCCCCAAAGCGGAAGTGGGCGGGTCCTACCGTCCTCCAGCCCCCTGCCATGCCCAGGCTTGCACTGGCAACTGTTTCTGGGCCCCAAAGCGGAAGTGGGCGGGTCCTGGCGCCCTCCAGCCCCCTGCCATGCCCAGGGTTGCCCTGGCAACTGTTGCTGGGCCCCAAAGCGGAAGTGGGCGGGTCCTGGCGCCCTCCAGCCCCCTGCCATGCCCAGGGTTGCCCTGGCAACTGTTGCTGGGCCCCAAAGCGGAAGTGGGCGGGTCCTGGCGCCCTCCAGCCCCCTGCCATGCCCAGGCTTGCCCTGGCAACTGTTGCTGGGCCCCAAAGCGGAAGTGGGCGGGTCCTGACGCCCTCCAGCCCCCTGCCATGCCCAGGGTTGCCCTGGCAACTGTTGCTGGGCCCCAAAGCGGAAGTGGGCGGGTCCTACCGTCCTCCAGCCCCCTGCCATGCCCAGGCTTGCACTGGCAACTGTTTCTGGGCCCCAAAGCGGAAGTGGGCGGGTCCTGGCGCCCTCCAGCCCCCTGCCATGCCCAGGGTTGCCCTGGCAACTGTTGCTGGGCCCCAAAGCGGAAGTGGGCGGGTCCTGGCGCCCTCCAGCCCCCTGCCATGCCCAGGGTTGCCCTGGCAACTGTTGCTGGGCCCCAAAGCGGAAGTGGGCGGGTCCAGGCGCCCTACAGCCCCCTGCCATGCCCAGGGTTGCCCTGGCAACTGTTGCTGGGCCCTAAAGCGGAAGTGGGCGGGTCCTGGCGCCCTCCAGCCCCCTGCCATGCCCAGGCTTGCCCTGGCAACTGTTGCTGGGCCCCAAAGCGGAAGTGGGCGGGTCCTGACGCCCTCCAGCCCCCTGCCATGCCCAGGGTTGCCCTGGCAACTGTTGCTGGGCCCCAAAGCGGAAGTGGACGGGTCCTACCGTCCTCCAGCCCCCTGCCATGCCCAGGCTTGCACTGGCAACTGTTTCTGGGCCCTAAAGCGGAAGTGGGCGGGTCCTGGCGCCCTCCAGCCCCCTGCCATGCCCAGGGTTGCCCTGGCAACTGTTGCTGGGCCCCAAAGCGGAAGTGGGCGGGTCCTGGCGCCCTCCAGCCCCCTGCCATGCCCAGGCTTGCCCTGGCAACTGTTGCTGGGCCCCAAAGCGGAAGTGGGCGGGTCCTGACGCCCTCCAGCCCCCTGCCATGCCCAGGGTTGCCCTGGCAACTGTTGCTGGGCCCCAAAGCGGAAGTGGGCGGGTCCTACCGTCCTCCAGCCCCCTGCCATGCCCAGGCTTGCACTGGCAACTGTTGCTGGGCCCCAAAGCGGAAGTGGGTGGGTCCTGGCGCCCTCCAGCTCCCTGCCATGCCCAGGCTTGCCCTGGCAACTGTTGCTGGGCCCCAAAGCGGGCGTGGGCGGGTCCTGGCGCCCTCCAGCCCCCTGCCATGCCCAGGCTTGCCCTGGCAACTGTTGCTGGGCCCCAAAGCGGAAGTGGGCGGGTCCTGACGTCCTCCAGCCCCCTGCCATGCCCAGGCTTGCCCTGGCAACTGTTGCTGGGCCCCAAAGCGGAAGTGGGCGGGTCCTGACGCCCTGCAGCCCCCTGCAATGCCAAGGCTTGCCCTGGCAACTGTTGCTGGGCCCCAAAGCGGAAGTGGGCGGGTCCGGACGCCCTCCAGCCCCCTGCCATGCCCAGGCTTGCCCTGGCAACTGTTGCTGGGCCCCAAAGCGGAAGTGGGCGGGTCCTGACGCCCTCCAGCCCCCTGCCATGCCCATGCTTGCCCTGGCAACTGTTGCTGGGCCCCAAAGCGGAAGTGGGCGGGTCCGGACGCCCTCCAGCCCCCTGCCATGCCCAGGCTTGCCCTGGCAACTGTTGCTGGGCCCCAAAGCGGAAGTGGGCGGGTCCTACCGTCCTCCAGCCATCTGCCATGCCCAGACTTGCCCTGGCAACTGTTGCTGGGCCCCAAAGCGGAAGTGGGCGGGTCCTGACGCCCTCCAGCCCCCTGCCATGCCCAGGGTTGCCCTGGCAACTGTTGCTGGGCCCTAAAGCGGAAGCGGGCGGGTCCTGGCGCCCTCCAGCCCCCTGCCATGCCCAGGCTTGCCCTGGCAACTGTTGCTGGGCCCCAAAGCGGAAGTGGGCGGGTCCTGACGCCCTCCAGCCCCCTGCCATGCCCAGGGTTGCCCTGGCAACTGTTGCTGGGCCCCAAAGCGTAAGTGGGCGGGTCCTACCATCATCCAGCCCCCTGCCATGCCCAGGCTTGCACTGGCAACTGTTTCTGGGCCCCAAAGCGGAAGTGGGCGGGTCCTGGCGCCCTCCAGCCCCCTGCCATGCCCAGGGTTGCCCTGGCAACTGTTGCTGGGCCCCAAAGCGGAAGTGGGCGGGTCCTGGCGCCCTCCAGCCCCCTGCCATGCCCAGGCTTGCCCTGGCAACTGTTGCTGGGCCCCAAAGCGGAAGTGGGCAGGTCCTGACGCCCTCCAGCCCCCTGCCATGCCCAGGGTTGCCCTGGCAACTGTTGCTGGGCCCCAAAGCGGAAGTGGGCGGGTCCTACCGTCCTCCAGCCCCCTGCCATGCCCAGGCTTGCACTTGCAACTGTTTCTGGGCCCCAAAGCGGAAGTGGGCGGGTCCTGGCGCCCTCCAGCCCCCTGCCATGCCCAGGGTTGCCCTGGCAACTGTTGCTGGGCCCCAAAGCGGAAGTGGGTGGGTCCTGGCGCCCTCCAGCTCCCTGCCATGCCCAGGCTTGCCCTGGCAACTGTTGCTGGGCCCCAAAGCGGGCGTGGGCGGGTCCTGGCGCCCTCCAGCCCCCTGCCATGCCCAGGCTTGCCCTGGCAACTGTTGCTGGGCCCCAAAGCGGAAGTGGGCGGGTCCTGATGCCCTCCAGCCCCCTGCCATGCCCAGGGTTGCCCTGGCAACTGTTGCTGGGCCCCAAAGCGGAAGTGGGCGGGTCCTACCGTCCTCCAGCCATCTGCCATGCCCAGGCTTGCCCTGGCAACTGTTGCTGGGCCCCAAAGCGGAAGTGGGCGGGTCCTGACGTCCTCCAGCCCCCTGCCATGCCCAGGCTTGCCCTGGCAACTGTTGCTGGGCCCCAAAGCGGAAGTGGGCGGGTCCTGACGCCCTGCAGCCCCCTGCCATGCCAAGGCTTGCCCTGGCAACTGTTGCTGGGCCCCAAAGCGGAAGTGGGCGGGTCCGGACGCCCTCCAGCCCCCTGCCATGCCCAGGCTTGCCCTGGCAACTGTTGCTGGGCCCCAAAGCGGAAGTGGGAGGGTCCTGACGCCCTCCAGCCCCCTGCCATGCCCATGCTTGCCCTGGCAACTGTTGCTGGGCCCCAAAGCGGAAGTGGGCGGGTCCGGACGCCCTCCAGCCCCCTGCCATGCCCAGGCTTGCCCTGGCAACTGTTGCTGGGCCCCAAAGCGGAAGTGGGCGGGTCCTACCGTCCTCCAGCCATCTGCCATGCCCAGGCTTGCCCTGGCAACTGTTGCTGGGCCCCAAAGCGGAAGTGGGCGGGTCCGGACGCCCTCCAGCCCCCTGCCATGCCCATGCTTGCCCTGGCAACTGTTGCTGGGCCCCAAAGCGGAAGTGGGCGGGTCCTGACGCCCTCCAGCCGCCTGCCATGCCCATGCTTGCCCTGGCAACTGTTGCTTGGCCCCAAAGCGGAAGTGGGCGGGTCCGGACGCCCTCCAGCCCCCTGCCATGCCCAGGCTTGCCCTGGCAACTGTTGCTGGGCCCCAAAGCGGAAGTGGGCGGGTCCTACCGTCCTCCAGCCATCTGCCATGCCCAGGCTTGCCCTGGCAACTGTTGCTGGGCCCCAAAGCGGAAGTGGGCGGGTCCTGACGTCCTCCAGCCCCCTGCCATGCCCAGGCTTGCCCTGGCAACTGTTGCTGGGCCCCAAAGCAGAAGTGGGTGGGTCCTGGCGCCCTCCAGCCCCCTGCCATGCCCAGGCTTGCCCTGGCAACTGTTGCTGGGCCCCAAAGCGGAAGTGGGTGGGTCCTGGCGCCCTCCAGCTCCCTGCCATGTCCAGGCTTGCCCTGGCAACTGTTGCTGGGCCCCAAAGCGGAAGTGGGCGGGTCCTGGCGCCCTCCAGCCCCCTGCCATGCCCAGGCTTGCCCTGGCAACTGTTGCTGGGCCCCAAAGCGGAAGTGGGCGGGTCCTACCATCCTCCAGCCCCCTGCCATGCCCAGGCTTGCCCTGGCAACTGTTGCTGGGCCCCAAAGAGGAAGTGGGCGGGGCCAGGCGACCCTCAAGCCCCCTGCCATGCCCAGGCTTGCCCTGGCAACTGTTGCTGGGCCCCAAAGCGGAAGTGGGCGGGGCCAGGCGCCCTCCAGCCCCCTGCCATGCCCAGGGTTGCCCTGGCAACTGTTGCTGGGCCCCAAAGCGGAAGTGGGCTGGTCCTACCGTCCTCCAGCTTCCTGCCATGCCCAGGCTTGCCCTGGCAACTGTTGCTGGGCCCCAAAGCGGAAGTGGGCGGGTCCTGACGCCCTCCAGCCCCCTGCCATGCCCAGGCTTGCCCTGGCAACTGTTGCTGGGCCCCAAAGCGGAAGTGGGCGGGTCCTGACGCCCTCCAGCCCCCTGCCATGCCCAGGGTTGCCCTGGCAACTGTTGCTGGGCCCCAAAGCGTAAGTGGGCGGGTCCTACCATCATCCAGCCCCCTGCCATGCCCAGGCTTGCACTGGCAACTGTTTCTGGGCCCCAAAGCGGAAGTGGGCGGGTCCTGGCGCCCTCCAGCCCCCTGCCATGCCCAGGGTTGCCCTGGCAACTGTTGCTGGGCCCCAAAGCGGAAGTGGGCGGGTCCTGGCGCCCTCCAGCCCCCTGCCATGCCCAGGCTTGCCCTGGCAACTGTTGCTGGGCCCCAAAGCGGAAGTGGGCAGGTCCTGACGCCCTCCAGCCCCCTGCCATGCCCAGGGTTGCCCTGGCAACTGTTGCTGGGCCCCAAAGCGGAAGTGGGCGGGTCCTACCGTCCTCCAGCCCCCTGCCATGCCCAGGCTTGCACTTGCAACTGTTTCTGGGCCCCAAAGCGGAAGTGGGCGGGTCCTGGCGCCCTCCAGCCCCCTGCCATGCCCAGGGTTGCCCTGGCAACTGTTGCTGGGCCCCAAAGCGGAAGTGGGTGGGTCCTGGCGCCCTCCAGCTCCCTGCCATGCCCAGGCTTGCCCTGGCAACTGTTGCTGGGCCCCAAAGCGGGCGTGGGCGGGTCCTGGCGCCCTCCAGCCCCCTGCCATGCCCAGGCTTGCCCTGGCAACTGTTGCTGGGCCCCAAAGCGGAAGTGGGCGGGTCCTGACGCCCTCCAGCCCCCTGCCATGCCCAGGGTTGCCCTGGCAACTGTTGCTGGGCCCCAAAGCGGAAGTGGGCGGGTCCTACCGTCCTCCAGCCATCTGCCATGCCCAGGCTTGCCCTGGCAACTGTTGCTGGGCCCCAAAGCGGAAGTGGGCGGGTCCTGACGTCCTCCAGCCCCCTGCCATGCCCAGGCTTGCCCTGGCAACTGTTGCTGGGCCCCAAAGCGGAAGTGGGCGGGTCCTGACGCCCTGCAGCCCCCTGCCATGCCAAGGCTTGCCCTGGCAACTGTTGCTGGGCCCCAAAGCGGAAGTGGGCGGGTCCGGACGCCCTCCAGCCCCCTGCCATGCCCAGGCTTGCCCTGGCAACTGTTGCTGGGCCCCAAAGCGGAAGTGGGCGGGTCCTGACGCCCTCCAGCCCCCTGCCATGCCCATGCTTGCCCTGGCAACTGTTGCTGGGCCCCAAAGCGGAAGTGGGCGGGTCCGGACGCCCTCCAGCCCCCTGCCATGCCCAGGCTTGCCCTGGCAACTGTTGCTGGGCCCCAAAGCGGAAGTGGGCGGGTCCTACCGTCCTCCAGCCATCTGCCATGCCCAGGCTTGCCCTGGCAACTGTTGCTGGGCCCCAAAGCGGAAGTGGGCGGGTCCGGACGCCCTCCAGCCCCCTGCCATGCCCATGCTTGCCCTGGCAACTGTTGCTGGGCCCCAAAGCGGAAGTGGGCGGGTCCTGACGCCCTCCAGCCCCCTGCCATGCCCATGCTTGCCCTGGCAACTGTTGCTGGGCCCCAAAGCGGAAGTGGGCGGGTCCGGACGCCCTCCAGCCCCCTGCCATGCCCAGGCTTGCCCTGGCAACTGTTGCTGGGCCCCAAAGCGGAAGTGGGCGGGTCCTACCGTCCTCCAGCCATCTGCCATGCCCAGGCTTGCCCTGGCAACTGTTGCTGGGCCCCAAAGCGGAAGTGGGCGGGTCCTGACGTCCTCCAGCCCCCTGCCATGCCCAGGCTTGCCCTGGCAACTGTTGCTGGGCCCCAAAGCGGAAGTGGGCGGGTCCTGGCGCCCTCCAGCCCCCTGCCATGCCCAGGCTTGCCCTGGCAACTGTTGCTGGGCCCCAAAGCGGAAGTGGGTGGGTCCTGGCGCCCTCCAGCTCCCTGCCATGCCCAGGCTTGCCCTGGCAACTGTTGCTGGGCCCCAAAGCGGAAGTGGGTGGGTCCTGGCGCCCTCCAGCCCCCTGCCATGCCCAGGCTTGCCCTGGCAACTGTTGCTGGGCCCCAAAGCGGAAGTGGGCGGGTCCTACCATCCTCCAGCCCCCTGCCATGCCCAGGCTTGCCCTGGCAACTGTTGCTGGGCCCCAAAGAGGAAGTGGGCGGGGCCAGGCGACCCTCAAGCCCCCTGCCATGCCCAGGCTTGCCCTGGCAACTGTTGCTGGGCCCCAAAGCGGAAGTGGGCGGGGCCAGGCGCCCTCCAGCCCCCTGCCATGCCCAGGGTTGCCCTGGCAACTGTTGCTGGGCCCCAAAGCGGAAGTGGGCTGGTCCTACCGTCCTCCAGCTTCCTGCCATGCCCAGGCTTGCCCTGGCAACTGTTGCTGGGCCCCAAAGCGGAAGTGGGCGGGTCCTGACGCCCTCCAGCCCCCTGCCATGCCCAGGCTTGCCCTGGCAACTGTTGCTGGCCCCCAAAGCGGAAGTGGGCGGGTCCTGGCGCCCTCCAGCCCCCTGCCATGCCCATGCTTGCCCTGGCAACTGTTGCTGGGCCCCAAAGCGGAAGTGGGCGGGTCCTACCGTCCTCCAGCCATCTGCCATGCCCAGGCTTGCCCTGGCAACTGTTGCTGGGCCCCAAAGCGGAAGTGGGCGGGTCCTGACGCCCTCCAGCCCCCTGCCATGCCCAGGCTTGCCCTGGCAACTGTTGCTGGGCCCCACAGTGGAAGTGGGCGGGTCCTACCGTCCTCCAGCCCCCTGCCATGCCCAGGCTTGCCCTGGCAACTGTTGCTGGGCCCCAAAGCGGAAGTGGGCGGGTCCTGACGCCCTCCAGCCCCCTGCCATGCCCAGGCTTGCACTGGCAACTGTTTATGGGCCCCAAAGCGGAATTGGGCGGGTCCTGGCGCCCTCCAGCCCCCTGCCATGCCCAGGCTTGCCCTGGCAACTGTTGCTGGGCCCCAAAGCGGAAGTGGGCGGGTCCTGGCGCCCTCCAGCCCCCTGCCATGCCCATGCTAGCCCTGGCAACTGTTGCTGGGCCCCAAAGCGGAAGTGGGCGGGTCCTGGCGCCCTCCAGCCCCCTGCCATGCCCAGGCTTGCCCTGGCAACTGTTGCTGGGCCCCAAAGCGGAAGTGGGCGGGTCCTGGCGCCCTCCAGCCCCCTGCCATGCCCAGGCTTGCCCTGGCAACTGTTGCTGGGTCCCAAAGCGGAAGTGGGCGGGTCCTACCATCCTCCAGCCCCCTGCCATGCCCAGGCTTGCCCTGGCAACTGTTGCTGGGCCCCAAAGAGGAAGTGGGCGGGGCCAGGCGACCCTCAAGCCCCCTGCCATGCCCAGGCTTGCCCTGGCAACTGTTGCTGGGCCCCAAAGCGGAAGTGGGCGGGGCCAGGCGCCCTCCAGCCCCCTGCCATGCCCAGGGTTGCCCTGGCAACTGTTGCTGGGCCCCAAAGCGGAAGTGGGCTGGTCCTACCGTCCTCCAGTCCCCTGCCATGCCCAGGCTTGCCCTGGCAACTGTTGCTGGCCCCCAAAGCGGAAGTGGGCGGGTCCTGGCGCCCTCCAGCCCCCTGCCATGCCCATGCTTGCCCTGGCAACTGTTGCTGGGCCCCAAAGCGGAAGTGGGCGGGTCCTACCATCCTCCAGCCCCCTGCCATGCCCAGGCTTGCCCTGGCAACTGTTGCTGGGCCCCAAAGCGGAAGTGGGCGGGTCCTGACGCCCTCCAGCCCCCTGCCATGCCCAGGCTTGCACTGGCAACTGTTGCTGGGCCCCAAAGCGGAAGTGGGCGGGTCCTACCGTCCTCCAGCCCCCTGCCATGCCCAGGCTTGCCCTGGCAACTGTTGCTGGGCCCCAAAGCGGAAGTGGGCGGGTCCTGGCGCCCTCCAGCCCCCTGCCATGCCCAGGCTTGCCCTGGCAACTGTTGCTGGGTCCCAAAGCGGAAGTGGGCGGGTCCTACCATCCTCCAGCCCCCTGCCATGCCCAGGCTTGCCCTGGCAACTGTTGCTGGGCCCCAAAGAGGAAGTGGGCGGGGCCAGGCGACCCTCAAGCCCCCTGCCATGCCCAGGCTTGCCCTGGCAACTGTTGCTGGGCCCCAAAGCGGAAGTGGGCGGGGCCAGGCGCCCTCCAGCCCCCTGCCATGCCCAGGGTTGCCCTGGCAACTGTTGCTGGGCCCCAAAGCGGAAGTGGGCTGGTCCTACCGTCCTCCAGTCCCCTGCCATGCCCAGGCTTGCCCTGGCAACTGTTGCTGGCCCCCAAAGCGGAAGTGGGCGGGTCCTGGCGCCCTCCAGCCCCCTGCCATGCCCATGCTTGCCCTGGCAACTGTTGCTGGGCCCCAAAGCGGAAGTGGGCGGGTCCTACCATCCTCCAGCCCCCTGCCATGCCCAGGCTTGCCCTGGCAACTGTTGCTGGGCCCCAAAGCGGAAGTGGGCGGGTCCTGACGCCCTCCAGCCCCCTGCCATGCCCAGGCTTGCACTGGCAACTGTTGCTGGGCCCCAAAGCGGAAGTGGGCGGGTCCTACCGTCCTCCAGCCCCCTGCCATGCCCAGGCTTGCCCTGGCAACTGTTGCTGGGCCCCAAAGCGGAAGTGGGTAGGTCCTTGCGCCCTCCAGCCCCCTGCCATGCCCAGGCTTGCCCTGGCAACTGTTGCTGGGCCCCAAAGCGGAAGTGGGCGGGTCCTACCGTCCTCCAGCCCCCTGCCATCCCCAGGCTTGCCCTGGCAACTGTTGCTGGGCCCCAAAGCGGAAGTGGGCGGGTCCTGACGCCCTCCAGCCCCCTGCCATGCCCAGGCTTGCCCTGGAAACTGTTGCTGGGCCCCAAAGCGGAAGTGGGCGGGTCCTGATGCCCTCCAGCCCCCTGCCATGCCCAGGGTTGCCATGGCAACTGTTGCTGGCCCCCAAAGCGGAAGTGGGCGGATCCTGGCGCTCTCCAGCCCCCTGCCATGCCCAGGCAAGCCCTGGCAACTGTTGCTGGGCCCCAAAGCGGAAGTGGGCGGGTCCTGACGCCCTCCAGCCCCCTGCCATGCCCAGGCTTGCACTGGCAACTGTTGCTGGGCCCCAAAGCGGAAGTGGGTGGGTCCTACCGTCCTCCAGCCCCCTGCCATGCCCAGGCTTGCCCTGGCAACTGTTGCTGGGCCCCAAAGCGGAAGTAGGTGTGTCCTGGCGCCCTCCAGCCCCCTGCCATGCCCAGGCTTGCACTGGCAACTGTTGCTGGGCCCCAAAGCGGAAGTGGGTAGGTCCTTGAACCCTCCAGCCCCCTGCCATGCCCAGGCTTGCCCTGGCAACTGTTGCTGGGCCCCAAAGCGGAAGTGGGCGGGTCCTACCGTCCTCCAGCCCCCTGCCATCCCCAATCTTGCCCTGGCAACTGTTGCTGGGCCCCAAAGCGGAAGTGGGCGGGTCCTGGCGCCATCCAGCCCCCTGCCATGCCCAGGGTTGCCCTGGCAACTGTTGCTGGGCCCCAAAGCGGAAGTGGGCGGGGCCAGGCGCCCTCCAGCCCCCTGACATGCCCAGGGTTGCCCTGGCAACTGTTGCTGGGCCCCAAAGTGGAAGTGGGCGGATCCTGGCGCCCTCCAGCCCCCTGCCATGCCCATGCGTGCCCTGGCAACTGTTGCTGGCCCCCAAAGCGGAAGTGGGCGGGTCCTGACGCCCTCCAGCCCCCTGCCATGCCCAGGCTTGCCCTGGCAACTGTTGCTGGGCCCCAAAGCGGAAGTGGGCGGGTCCTGACGCCCTCCAGCCCCCTGCCATGCCCAGAGTTGCCCTGGCAACTGTTGCTGGGCCCCAAAGCGGAAGTGGGCGGGTCATGGCACCCTCCAGCCCCCTGCCATGCCCACGCTTGCCCTGGCAACTGTTGCTGGGCCCCAAAGCGGAAGTGGGCGGGTCCGGACGCCCTCCAGCCCCCTGCCATGCCCAGGCTTGCCCTGGCAACTGTTGCTGGGCCCCAAAGCGGAAGTGGGCGGGTCCTGACGCCCTCCAGCCCCCTGCCATGCCCATGCTTGCCCTAGCAACTGTTGCTGGGCCCCAAAGCGGAAGTGGGCGGGTCCTGACGCCCTCCAGCCCCCTGCCATGCCCAGGGTTGCCCTGGCAACTGTTGCTGGCCCCCAAAGCGGAAGTGGGCGGATCCTGGCGCTCTCCAGCCCCCTGCCATGCCCAGGCAAGCCCTGGCAACTGTTGCTGGGCCCCAAAGCGGAAGTGGGCGGGTCCTGACGCCCTCCAGCCCCCTGCCATGCCCAGGCTTGCACTGGCAACTGTTGCTGGGCCCCAAAGCGGAAGTGGGTGGGTCCTACCGTCCTCCAGCCCCCTGCCATGCCCAGGCTTGCCCTGGCAACTGTTGCTGGGCCCCAAAGCGGAAGTAGGTGTGTCCTGGCGCCCTCCAGCCCCCTGCCATGCCCAGGCTTGCACTGGCAACTGTTGCTGGGCCCCAAAGCGGAAGTGGGTAGGTCCTTGAACCCTCCAGCCCCCTGCCATGCCCAGGCTTGCCCTGGCAACTGTTGCTGGGCCCCAAAGCGGAAGTGGGGCGGGTCCTACCGTCCTCCAGCCCCCTGCCATCCCCAATCTTGCCCTGGCAACTGTTGCTGGGCCCCAAAGCGGAAGTGGGCGGGTCCTGGCGCCATCCAGCCCCCTGCCATGCCCAGGGTTGCCCTGGCAACTGTTGCTGGGCCCCAAAGCGGAAGTGGGCGGGGCCAGGCGCCCTCCAGCCCCCTGACATGCCCAGGGTTGCCCTGGCAACTGTTGCTGGGCCCCAAAGTGGAAGTGGGCGGATCCTGGCGCCCTCCAGCCCCCTGCCATGCCCATGCGTGCCCTGGCAACTGTTGCTGGCCCCCAAAGCGGAAGTGGGCGGGTCCTGACGCCCTCCAGCCCCCTGCCATGCCCAGGCTTGCCCTGGCAACTGTTGCTGGGCCCCAAAGCGGAAGTGGGCGGGTCCTGACGCCCTCCAGCCCCCTGCCATGCCCAGAGTTGCCCTGGCAACTGTTGCTGGGCCCCAAAGCGGAAGTGGGCGGGTCATGGCACCCTCCAGCCCCCTGCCATGCCCACGCTTGCCCTGGCAACTGTTGCTGGGCCCCAAAGCGGAAGTGGGCGGGTCCGGACGCCCTCCAGCCCCCTGCCATGCCCAGGCTTGCCCTGGCAACTGTTGCTGGGCCCCAAAGCGGAAGTGGGCGGGTCCTGACGCCCTCCAGCCCCTGCCATGCCCATGCTTGCCCTAGCAACTGTTGCTGGGCCCCAAAGCGGAAGTGGGCGGGTCCTGACGCCCTCCAGCCCCCTGCCATGCCCAGGGTTGCCCTGGCAACTGTTGCTGGGCCCCAAAGCGGAAGTGGGTTGGTCCTACCGTCCTCCAGCCATCTGCCATGCCCAGGCTTGCCCTGGCAACTGTTGCTGGGCCCTAAAGCGGAAGTTGGCGGGTCCTGACGCCCTCCAGCCCCCTGCCATGCCCAGGGTTCCCCTGGCAACTGTTGCTGGGCCCCAAAGCGGAAGTGGGCGGGTCCTGGCGCCCTCCAGCCCCCTGCCATGCCCAGGGTTGCCCTGGCAACTGTTGCTGGGCCCCAAAGCGGAAGTGGGCTGGTCCTACCGTCCTCCAGTCCCCTGCCATGCCCAGGCTTGCCCTGGCAACTGTTGCTGGCCCCCAAAGCGGAAGTGGGCGGGTCCTGGCGCCCTCCAGCCCCTGCCATGCCCATGCTTGCCCTGGCAACTGTTGCTGGGCCCCAAAGCGGAAGTGGGCGGGTCCTACCATCCTCCAGCCCCCTGCCATGCCCAGGCTTGCCCTGGCAACTGTTGCTGGGCCCCAAAGCGGAAGTGGGCGGGTCCTGACGCCCTCCAGCCCCCTGCCATGCCCAGGCTTGCACTGGCAACTGTTGCTGGGCCCCAAAGCGGAAGTGGGCGGGTCCTACCGTCCTCCAGCCCCCTGCCATGCCCAGGCTTGCCCTGGCAACTGTTGCTGGGCCCCAAAGCGGAAGTGGGTAGGTCCTTGCGCCCTCCAGCCCCCTGCCATGCCCAGGCTTGCCCTGGCAACTGTTGCTGGGCCCAAAGCGGAAGTGGGCGGGTCCTACCGTCCTCCAGCCCCCTGCCATCCCCAGGCTTGCCCTGGCAACTGTTGCTGGGCCCCAAAGCGGAAGTGGGCGGGTCCTGACGCCCTCCAGCCCCCTGCCATGCCCAGGCTTGCCCTGGAAACTGTTGCTGGGCCCCAAAGCGGAAGTGGGCGGGTCCTGATGCCCTCCAGCCCCCTGCCATGCCCAGGGTTGCCATGGCAACTGTTGCTGGCCCCCAAAGCGGAAGTGGGCGGATCCTGGCGCTCTCCAGCCCCCTGCCATGCCCAGGCAAGCCCTGGCAACTGTTGCTGGGCCCCAAAGCGGAAGTGGGCGGGTCCTGACGCCCTCCAGCCCCCTGCCATGCCCAGGCTTGCAATGGCAACTGTTGCTGGGCCCCAAAGCGGAAGTGGGTGGGTCCTACCGTCCTCCAGCCCCCTGCCATGCCCAGGCTTGCCCTGGCAACTGTTGCTGGGCCCCAAAGCGGAAGTAGGTGTGTCCTGGCGCCCTCCAGCCCCCTGCCATGCCCAGGCTTGCACTGGCAACTGTTGCTGGGCCCCAAAGCGGAAGTGGGTAGGTCCTTGAACCCTCCAGCCCCCTGCCATGCCCAGGCTTGCCCTGGCAACTGTTGCTGGGCCCCAAAGCGGAAGTGGGCGGGTCCTACCGTCCTCCAGCCCCCTGCCATCCCCAATCTTGCCCTGGCAACTGTTGCTGGGCCCCAAAGCGGAAGTGGGCGGGTCCTGGCGCCATCCAGCCCCCTGCCATGCCCAGGGTTGCCCTGGCAACTGTTGCTGGGCCCCAAAGCGGAAGTGGGCGGGGCCAGGCGCCCTCCAGCCCCCTGACATGCCCAGGGTTGCCCTGGCAACTGTTGCTGGGCCCCAAAGTGGAAGTGGGCGGATCCTGGCGCCCTCCAGCCCCCTGCCATGCCCATGCGTGCCCTGGCAACTGTTGCTGGCCCCCAAAGCGGAAGTGGGCGGGTCCTGACGCCCTCCAGCCCCCTGCCATGCCCAGGCTTGCCCTGGCAACTGTTGCTGGGCCCCAAAGCGGAAGTGGGCGGGTCCTGACGCCCTCCAGCCCCCTGCCATGCCCAGAGTTGCCCTGGCAACTGTTGCTGGGCCCCAAAGCGGAAGTGGGCGGGTCATGGCACCCTCCAGCCCCCTGCCATGCCCACGCTTGCCCTGGCAACTGTTGCTGGGCCCCAAAGCGGAAGTGGGCGGGTCCGGACGCCCTCCAGCCCCCTGCCATGCCCAGGCTTGCCCTGGCAACTGTTGCTGGGCCCCAAAGCGGAAGTGGGCGGGTCCTGACGCCCTCCAGCCCCCTGCCATGCCCATGCTTGCCCTAGCAACTGTTGCTGGGCCCCAAAGCGGAAGTGGGCGGGTCCTGACGCCCTCCAGCCCCCCTGCCATGCCCAGGGTTGCCCTGGCAACTGTTGCTGGCCCCCAAAGCGGAAGTGGGCGGATCCTGGCGCTCTCCAGCCCCCTGCCATGCCCAGGCAAGCCCTGGCAACTGTTGCTGGGGCCCCAAAGCGGAAGTGGGCGGGTCCTGACGCCCTCCAGCCCCCTGCCATGCCCAGGCTTGCACTGGCAACTGTTGCTGGGCCCCAAAGCGGAAGTGGGTGGGTCCTACCGTCCTCCAGCCCCCTGCCATGCCCAGGCTTGCCCTGGCAACTGTTGCTGGGCCCCAAAGCGGAAGTAGGTGTGTCCTGGCGCCCTCCAGCCCCCTGCCATGCCCAGGCTTGCACTGGCAACTGTTGCTGGGCCCCAAAGCGGAAGTGGGTAGGTCCTTGAACCCTCCAGCCCCCTGCCATGCCCAGGCTTGCCCTGGCAACTGTTGCTGGGCCCCAAAGCGGAAGTGGGCGGGTCCTACCGTCCTCCAGCCCCCTGCCATCCCCAATCTTGCCCTGGCAACTGTTGCTGGGCCCCAAAGCGGAAGTGGGCGGGTCCTGGCGCCATCCAGCCCCCTGCCATGCCCAGGGTTGCCCTGGCAACTGTTGCTGGGCCCCAAAGCGGAAGTGGGCGGGGCCAGGCGCCCTCCAGCCCCCTGACATGCCCAGGGTTGCCCTGGCAACTGTTGCTGGGCCCCAAAGTGGAAGTGGGCGGATCCTGGCGCCCTCCAGCCCCCTGCCATGCCCATGCGTGCCCTGGCAACTGTTGCTGGCCCCCAAAGCGGAAGTGGGCGGGTCCTGACGCCCTCCAGCCCCCTGCCATGCCCAGGCTTGCCCTGGCAACTGTTGCTGGGCCCCAAAGCGGAAGTGGGCGGGTCCTGACGCCCTCCAGCCCCCTGCCATGCCCAGAGTTGCCCTGGCAACTGTTGCTGGGCCCCAAAGCGGAAGTGGGCGGGTCATGGCACCCTCCAGCCCCCTGCCATGCCCACGCTTGCCCTGGCAACTGTTGCTGGGCCCCAAAGCGGAAGTGGGCGGGTCCGGACGCCCTCCAGCCCCCTGCCATGCCCAGGCTTGCCCTGGCAACTGTTGCTGGGCCCCAAAGCGGAAGTGGGCGGGTCCTGACGCCCTCCAGCCCCCTGCCATGCCCATGCTTGCCCTAGCAACTGTTGCTGGGCCCCAAAGCGGAAGTGGGCGGGTCCTGACGCCCTCCAGCCCCCTGCCATGCCCAGGGTTGCCCTGGCAACTGTTGCTGGGCCCCAAAGCGGAAGTGGGTTGGTCCTACCGTCCTCCAGCCATCTGCCATGCCCAGGCTTGCCCTGGCAACTGTTGCTGGGCCCTAAAGCGGAAGTTGGCGGGTACCCCTGCCATGCCCAGGGTTCCCCTGGCAACGTTGCTGGGCCCCAAAGCGGAAGTGGGCGGGTCCTGGCGCCCTCCAGCCCCCTGCCATGCCCAGGCTTGCCCTGGCAACTGTTGCTGGGCCCCAAAGCGGAAGTGGGCGGGTCCTACCGTCCTCCAGCCCCCTGCCATGCCCAGGCTTGCACTGGCAACTGTTTCTGGGCCCCAAAGCGGAAGTGGGCGGGTCCTGGCGCCCTCCAGCCCCCTTCCATGCCCAGGGTTGCCCTGGCAACTGTTGCTGGGCCCCAAAGCGGAAGTGGGCGGGTCCTGGCGCCCTCCAGCCCCCTGCCATGCCCATGCTTGCCTTGGCAACTGTTGCTGGGCCCCAAAGCGGAAGTGGGCGGTTCCTGACGCCCTCCAGCCCCCTGCCATGCCCAGGGTTGCCCTGGCAACTGTTGCTGGGCCCCAAAGCGAGAGTGGGCGGGTCCTACCGTCCTCCAGCCCCCTGCCATGCCCAGGCTTGCACTGGCAACTGTTTCTGGGCCCCAAAGCGGAAGTGGGCGGGTCCTGGCGCCCTCCAGCCCCCTGCCATGCCCAGGGTTGCCCTGGCAACTGTTGCTGGGCCCCAAAGCGGAAGTGGGCGGGTCCTGGCGCCCTCCAGCCCCCCTGCCATGCCCAGGGTTGCCCTGGCAACTGTTGCTGGGCCCCAAAGCGGAAGTGGGCTGGTCCTACCGTCCTCCAGCTTCCTGCCATGCCCAGGCTTGCCCTGGCAACTGTTGCTGGGCCCCAAAGCGGAAGTGGGCGGGTCCTGGCACCCTCCAGCCCCCTGCCATGCCCATGCTTGCCCTGGCAACTGTTGCTGGGCCCCAAAGCGGAAGTGGGCGGGTCCGGACGCCCTCCAGCCCCCTGCCATGCCCACGCTTGCCCTGGCAACTGTTGCTGGGCCCCAAAGCGGAAGTGGGCGGGTCCTGGCGCCCTACAGCCCCCTGCCATGCCCATGCTTGCCCTGGCAACTGTTGCTGGGCCCCAAAGCGGAAGTGGGCGGGTCCGGACGCCCTCCAGCCCCCTGCCATGCCCAGGCTTGCCCTGGCAACTGTTGCTGGGCCCCAAAGCGGAAGTGGGCGGGTCCTGACGCCCTCCAGCCCCCTGCCATGCCCAGGGTTGCCCTGGCAACTGTTGCTGGGCCCCAAAGCGGAAATGGGCGGGTCCTACCATCCTCCAGCCATCTGCCATGCCCAGGCTTGCACTGGCAACTGTTGCTGGGCCCTAAAGCGGAAGTGGGCGGGTCCTGACGCCCTCCAGCCCCCTGCCATGCCCAGGGTTCCCCTGGCAACTGTTGCTGGGCCCCAAAGCGGAAGTGGGCGGGTCCTGGCGCCCTCCAGCCCCCTGCCACGCCCAGGCTTGCCCTGGCAACTGTTGCTGGGCCCCAAAGCGGAAGTGGGCGGGTCCTGACGCCCTCCAGCCCCCTGCCATGCCCAGGGTTGCCCTGGCAACTGTTGCTGGGCCCCAAAGCGGTAGTGGGCGGGTCCTACCGTCCTCCAGCCCCCTGCCATGCCCAGGATTGCACTGGCAACTGTTTCTGGGCCCCAAAGCGGAAGTGGGCGGGTCCTGGCGCCCTCCAGCCCCCTGACATGCCCAGGGTTGCCCTGGCAACTGTTGCTGGGCCCCAAAGCGGAAGTGGGCGGGTCCTGGCGCCCTCCAGCCCCCTGCCATGCCCAGGCTTGCCCTGGCAACTGTTGCTGGGCCCCAAAGCGGAAGTGGGCGGGTCCTACCGTCCTCCAGCCCCCTGCCATGCCCAGGCTTGCACTGGCAACTGTTGCTGGGCCCCAAAGCGGAAGTGGGCGGGTCCTACCGTCCTCCAGCCCCCTGCCATGCCCAGGCTTGCCCTGGTAACTGTTGCTGGGCCCCAAAGCGGAAGTGGGCGGGTCCTGGCGCCCTCCAGCCCCCTGCCATGCACAGGCTTGCAATGGCAACTGTTGCTGGGCCCCAAAGCGGAAGTGGGCGGGTCCTGGCGCCCTCCAGCCCCCTGCCATGCCCAGGGTTGCCCTGGCAACTGTTGCTGGGCCCCAAAGCGGAAGTGGGCGGGTCCTACCGTCTCCTCCAGCCCCCTGCCATGCCCAGGCTTGCACTGGCAACTGTTTATGGGCCCCAAAGCGGAAGTGGGCGGGTCCTGGCGCCCTCCAGCCCCCTGCCATGCCCAGGGTTGCCCTGGCAACTGTTGCTGGGCCCCAAAGCGGAAGTGGGCGGGTCCTGGCGCCCTCCAGCCCCCTGCCATGCCCATGCTAGCCCTGGCAACTGTTGCTGGGCCCCAAAGCGGAAGTGGGTGGGTCCTGGCGCCCTCCAGCCCCCTGCCATGCCCAGGCTTGCCCTGGCAACTGTTGCTGGGCCCCAAAGCAGAAGTGGGTGGGTCCTGGCGCCCTCCAGCTCCCTGCCATGCCCAGGCTTGCCCTGGCAAACTGTTGCTGGGCCCCAAAGCGGAAGTGGGCGGGTCCTGGCGCCCTCCAGCCCCCTGCCATGCCCAGGCTTGCCCTGGCAACTGTTGCTGGGCCCCAAAGTGGAAGTGGGCGGGTCCTACCGTCCTCCAGCCCCCTGCCATGCCCAGGGTTGCCCTGGCAACTGTTGCTGGGCCCCAAAGCGGAAGTGGGCGGGTCATACCGTCCTCCAGCCCCCTGCCATGCCCAGGCTTGCACTGGCAACTGTTTATAGGCCCCAAAGCGGAAGTGGGCGGGTCCTGGCGCCCTCCAGCCCCCTGCCATGCCCAGGGTTGCCCTGGCAACTGTTGCTGGGCCCCAAAGCGGAAGTGGGCGGGTCATACCGCCCTCCAGCCCCCTGCCATGCCCATGCTTGCCCTAGCAACTGTTGCTGGGCCCCAAAGCGGAAGTGGGCGGGTCCTGACGCCCTCCAGCCCCCTGCCATGCCCAGGGTTGCCCTGGCAACTGTTGCTGGGCCCCAAAGCGGAAGTGGGGTTGGTCCTACCGTCCTCCAGCCATCTGCCATGCCCAGGCTTGCCCTGGCAACTGTTGCTGGGCCCTAAAGCGGAAGTTGGCGGGTCCTGACGCCCTCCAGCCCCTGCCATGCCCAGGGTTCCCCTGGCAACTGTTGCTGGGCCCCAAAGCGGAAGTGGGCGGGTCCTGGCGCCCTCCAGCCCCCTGCCATGCCCAGGCTTGCCCTGGCAACTGTTGCTGGGCCCCAAAGCGGAAGTGGGCGGGTCCTACCGTCCTCCAGCCCCCTGCCATGCCCAGGCTTGCACTGGCACTGTTTCTGGGCCCAAAGCGGAAGTGGGCGGGTCCTGGCGCCCTCCAGCCCCCTTCCATGCCCAGGGTTGCCCTGGCAACTGTTGCTGGGCCCCAAAGCGGAAGTGGGCGGGTCCTGGCGCCCTCCAGCCCCCTGCCATGCCCATGCTTGCCTTGGCAACTGTTGCTGGGCCCCAAAGCGGAAGTGGGCGGTTCCTGACGCCCTCCAGCCCCCTGCCATGCCCAGGGTTGCCCTGGCAACTGTTGCTGGGCCCCAAAGCGAGAGTGGGCGGGTCCTACCGTCCTCCAGCCCCCTGCCATGCCCAGCTTGCACTGGCAACTGTTTCTGGGCCCCAAAGCGGAAGTGGGCGGGGTCCTGGCGCCCTCCAGCCCCTGCCATGCCCAGGGTTGCCCTGGCAACTGTTGCTGGGCCCCAAAGCGGAAGTGGGCGGGTCCTGGCGCCCTCCAGCCCCCTGCCATGCCCATGCTAGCCCTGGCAACTGTTGCTGGGGCCCCAAAGCGGAAGTGGGCGGGTCCTGGCGCCCTCCAGCCCCTGCCATGCCCAGGCTTGCCCTGGCAACTGTTGCTGGGCCCCAAAGCGGAAGTGGGTGGGTCCTGGCGCCCTCCAGCTCCCTGCCATGCCCAGGCTTGCCCTGGCAACTGTTGCTGGGCCCCAAAGCGGAAGTGGGCGGGTCCTGGCGCTCTCCAGCCCCCTGCCATGCCCAGGCTTGCCCTGGCAACTGTTGCTGGGCCCCAAAGCGGAAGTGGGCGGGTCCTACCGTCCTCCAGCCCCCTGCCATGCCCAGGCTTGCCCTGGCAACTGTTGCTGGGCCCCAAAGAGGAAGTGGGCGGGGCCAGGCGACCCTCAAGCCCCCTGCCATGCCCAGCTTGCCATGGCAAATGTTGCTGGGCCCCAAAGCTGAAGTTGGCGGGGCCAGGCGCACTCCAGCCCCCTGCCATGCCCAGGGTTGCCCTGGCAACTGTTGCTGGGCCCCAAAGCGGAAGTGGGCTGATCCTACCGTCCTCCAGCTTCCTGCCATGCCCAGGCTTGCCCTGGCAACTGTTGCTGGGCCCCAAAGCGGAAGTGGGCGGGTCCTGGCACCCTCCAGCCCCCTGCCATGCCCATGCTTGCCCTGGCAACTGTTGCTGGGCCCCAAAGCGGAAGTGGGCGGGTCCGGACGCCCTCCAGCCCCCTGCCATGCCCACGCTTGCCCTGGCAACTGTTGCTGGGCCCCAAAGCGGAAGTGGGCGGGTCCTGGCGCCCTACAGCCCCCTGCCATGCCCATGCTTGCCCTGGCAACTGTTGCTGGGCCCCAAAGCGGAAGTGGGCGGGTCCGGACGCCCTCCAGCCCCCTGCCATGCCCAGGCTTGCCCTGGCAACTGTTGCTGGGCCCCAAAGCGGAAGTGGGCGGGTCCTGACGCCCTCCAGCCCCCTGCCATGCCCAGGGTTGCCCTGGCAACTGTTGCTGGGCCCCAAAGCGGAAATGGGCGGGTCCTACCATCCTCCAGCCATCTGCCATGCCCAGGCTTGCACTGGCAACTGTTGCTGGGCCCTAAAGCGGAAGTGGGCGGGTCCTGACGCCCTCCAGCCCCCTGCCATGCCCAGGGTTCCCCTGGCAACTGTTGCTGGGCCCCAAAGCGGAAGTGGGCGGGTCCTGGCGCCCTCCAGCCCCCTGCCACGCCCAGGCTTGCCCTGGCAACTGTTGCTGGGCCCCAAAGCGGAAGTGGGCGGGTCCTGACGCCCTCCAGCCCCCTGCCATGCCCAGGGTTGCCCTGGCAACTGTTGCTGGGCCCCAAAGCGGTAGTGGGCGGGTCCTACCGTCCTCCAGCCCCCTGCCATGCCCAGGATTGCACTGGCAACTGTTTCTGGGCCCCAAAGCGGAAGTGGGCGGGTCCTGGCGCCCCTCCAGCCCCCTGACATGCCCAGGGTTGCCCTGGCAACTGTTGCTGGGCCCCAAAGCGGAAGTGGGCGGGTCCTGGCGCCCTCCAGCCCCCTGCCATGCCCAGGCTTGCCCTGGCAACTGTTGCTGGGCCCCAAAGCGGAAGTGGGCGGGTCCTACCGTCCTCCAGCCCCCTGCCATGCCCAGGCTTGCACTGGCAACTGTTGCTGGGCCCCAAAGCGGAAGTGGGCGGGTCCTACCGTCCTCCAGCCCCCTGCCATGCCCAGGCTTGCCCTGGTAACTGTTGCTGGGCCCCAAAGCGGAAGTGGGCGGGTCCTGGCGCCCTCCAGCCCCCTGCCATGCACAGGCTTGCAATGGCAACTGTTGCTGGGCCCCAAGCGGAAGTGGGCGGGTCCTGGCGCCCTCCAGCCCCCTGCCATGCCCAGGGTTGCCCTGGCAACTGTTGCTGGGCCCCAAAGCGGAAGTGGGCGGGTCCTACCGTCCTCCAGCCCCCTGCCATGCCCAGGCTTGCACTGGCAACTGTTTATGGGCCCCAAAGCGGAAGTGGGCGGGTCCTGGCGCCCTCCAGCCCCCTGCCATGCCCAGGGTTGCCCTGGCAACTGTTGCTGGGCCCCAAAGCGGAAGTGGGCGGGTCCTGGCGCCCTCCAGCCCCCTGCCATGCCCATGCTAGCCCTGGCAACTGTTGCTGGGCCCCAAAGCGGAAGTGGGTGGGTCCTGGCGCCCTCCAGCCCCCTGCCATGCCCAGGCTTGCCCTGGCAACTGTTGCTGGGCCCCAAAGCAGAAGTGGGTGGGTCCTGGCGCCCTCCAGCTCCCTGCCATGCCCAGGCTTGCCCTGGCAACTGTTGCTGGGCCCCAAAGCGGAAGTGGGCGGGTCCTGGCGCCCTCCAGCCCCCTGCCATGCCCAGGCTTGCCCTGGCAACTGTTGCTGGGCCCCAAAGTGGAAGTGGGCGGGTCCTACCGTCCTCCAGCCCCCTGCCATGCCCAGGCTTGCCCTGGCAACTGTTGCTGGGCCCCAAAGAGGAAGTGGGCGGGGCCAGGCGCCCTCCAGCCCCCTGCCATGCCCAGGGTTGCCCTGGCAACTGTTGCTGGGCCCCAAAGCGGAAGTGGGCTGGTCCTACCGTCCTCCAGCTTCCTGCCATGCCCAGGCTTGCCCTGGCAACTGTTGCTGGGCCCCAAAGCGGAAGTGGGCGGGTCCTGGCGCCCTCCAGCCCCCTGCCATGCCCAGGGTTGCCCTGGCAACTGTTGCTGGGCCCCAAAGCGGAATTGGGCGGGTCCTGACGCCCTTCAGCCCCCTGCCATGCCCAGGGTTGCCCTGGCAACTGTTGCTGGGCCCCAAAGCGGAAGTGGGCGGGTCATACCGTCCTCCAGCCCCCTGCCATGCCCAGGCTTGCACTGGCAACTGTTTATAGGCCCCAAAGCGGAAGTGGGCGGGTCCTGGCGCCCTCCAGCCCCCTGCCATGCCCAGGGTTGCCCTGGCAACTGTTGCTGGGCCCCAAAGCGGAAGTGGGCGGGTCATACCGTCCTCCAGCCCCCTGCCATGCCCAGGCTTGCACTGGCAACTGTTTATAGGCCCCAAAGCGGAAGTGGGCGGGTCCTGGCGCCCTCCAGCCCCTTGCCATGCCCAGGCTTGCCCTGGCAACTGTTGCTGGGCCCCAAAGCGGAAGTGGGCGGGGCCAGGCGCCCTCCAGCCCCCTGCCATGCACAGGGTTGCCCTGGCAACTGTTGCTGGGCCCCAAAGCGGAAGTGGGCTGGTCCTACCGTCCTCCAGCTTCCTGCCATGCCCAAGCTTGCCCTGGCAACTGTTGCTGGGCCCCAAAGCGGAAGTGGGCGGGTTCTGACACCCTCCAGCCCCCTGCCATGCCCAGGGTTGCCCTGGCAACTGTTGCTGGGCCCCAAATTGGAAGTGGGCGGGTCCTACCGTCCTCCAGCCCCCTGCCATGCCCAGGCTTGCCCTGGCAACTGTTGCTGGGCCCCAAAGAGGAAGTGGGCGGGGCCAGGCGCCCTCCAGCCCCCCGCCATGCCCAGGGTTGCCCTGGCAACTGTTGCTGGGCCCCAAAGCGGAAGTGGGCTGGTCCTTCCGTCCTCCAGCTTCCTGCCATGCCCAGGCTTGCCCTGGCAACTGTTGCTGGGCCCCAAAGCGGAAGTGGGCGGGTCCTGACACCCTCCAGCCCCCTGCCATGCCCAGGCTTGCCCTGGCAACTGTTGCTGGCCCCCAAAGCGGAAGTGGGCGGGTCCTGGCGCCCTCCAGCCCCCTGCCATGCCCATGCTTGCCATGGCAACTGTTGCTGGGCCCCAAAGCGGAAGTGGGCGGGTCCTGGCGCCCTCCAGCCCCCTGCCATGCCCAGGGTTGCCCTGGCAACTGTTGCTGGGCCCCAAAGCGGAATTGGGCGGGTCCTGACGCCCTCCAGCCCCCTGCCATGCCCAGGGTTGCCCTGGCAACTGTTGCTGGCCCCCAAAGCGGAAGTGGGCGGGTCCTGGCGCCCTCCAGCCCCCTGCCATGCCCATGCTTGCCCTGGCAACTGTTGCTGGGCCCCAAAGCGGAAGTGGGCGGGTCCTGGCGCCCTCCAGCCCCCTGCCATGCCCAGGGTTGCCCTGGCAACTGTTGCTGGGCCCCAAAGCGGAATTGGGCGGGTCCTGACGCCCTCCAGCCCCCCTGCCATGCCCAGGGTTGCCCTGGCAACTGTTGCTGGGCCCCAAAGCGGAAGTGGGCGGGTCCTGGCGCCCTCCAGCCCCCTGCCATGCCCAGGGTTGCCCTGGCAACTGTTGCTGGGCCCCAAAGCGGAATTGGGCGGGTACTGACGCCCTCCAGCCCCCTGCCATGCCCAGGGTTGCCCTGGCAACTGTTGCTGGGCCCCAAAGCGGAAGTGGGCGGGTCATACCGTCCTCCAGCCCCCTGCCATGCCCAGGCTTGCACTGGCAACTGTTTATAGGCCCCAAAGCGGAAGTGGGCGGGTCCTGGCGCCCTCCAGCCCCCTGCCATGCCCAGGGTTGCCCTGGCAACTGTTGCTGGGCCCCAAAGCGGAAGTGGGCGGGTCATACCGTCCTCCAGCCCCCTGCCATGCCCAGGCTTGCACTGGCAACTGTTGCTGGGCCCCAAAGCGGAAGTGGGCGGGTCCTGACGCCCTCCAGCCCCCTGCCATGCCCAGGGTTGCCCTGGCAACTGTTGCTGGGCCCCAAATTGGAAGTGGGCGGGTCCTACCGTCCTCCAGCCCCTGCCATGCCCAGGCTTGCCCTGGCAACTGTTGCTGGGCCCCAAAGCGGAAGTGGGCGGGTCCTGACGCCCTCCAGCCCCCTGCCATGCCCAGGGTTGCCCTGGCAACTGTTGCTGGGCCCCAAAGCGGAAGTGGGCGGGTCCTGGCGCCCTCCAGCCCCCTGCCATGCCCAGGCTTGCCCTGGCAACTGTTGCTGGGCCCCAAAGCGGAAGTGGGCGGGTCCTGACGCCCTCCAGCCCCCTGCCATGCCAAGGCTTGCCCTGGCAACTGTTGCGGGGCCCAAAGCGGAAGTGGGCGGGTCCTGACGCCCTCCAGCCCCCTGCCATGCCCAGGTTTGCCCTGGCAACTGTTGCTGGGCCCCAAAGCGGAAGTGGGCGGGTCCTGGCGCCCTCCAGCCCCCTGCCATGCCCAGGCTTTCCCTGGCAACTGTTGCTGGGCCCCAAATCGGAAGTGGGCGGGTCCTGATGCCCTCCAGCCCCCTGCCATGCCCAGGGTTGCCCTGGCAACTGTTGCTGGGCCCCAAAGCGGAAGTGGGCGGGTCCTGACGCCCTCCAGCCCCCTGCCATGCCCAAGCTTGCCCTGGCAACTGTTGCTGGGCCCCAAAGCGGAAGTGGGCGGGTCCTGACGCCCTCCAGCCCCCTGCCATGCCCAGGCTTGCCCTGGCAACTGTTGCGGGGCCCAAAGCGGAAGTGGGCGGGTCCTGACGCCCTCCAGCCCCCTGCCATGCCCATGCTTGCACTGGCAACTGTTGCTGGGCCCCAAAGCGGAAGTGGGCGGGTCCTACCGTCCTCCAGCCCCCTGCCATGCCCAGGCTTGCCCTGGCAACTGTTGCTGGGCCCCAAAGCGGAAGTGGGTGTGTCCTGGCACCCTCCAGCCCCCTGCCATGCCCAGGCTTGCCCTGGCAACTGTTGCTGGGCCCCAAAGCGGAAGTGGGTAGGTCCTTGCGCCCTCCAGCCCCCTGTCATGCCCAGGCTTGCCCTGGCAACTGTTGCTGGGCCCCAAAGAGGAAGTGGGCTGGTCCTACCGTCCTCCAGCCCCCTGCCATCCCCAGGCTTGCCCTGGCAACTGTTGCTGGGCCCCAAAGCGGAAGTGGGCGGGTCCTGACGCCCTCCAGCCCCCTGCCATGCCCAGGCTTGCCCTGGCAACTGTTGCTGGGCCCCAAAGCGGAAGTGGGTAGGTCCTTGCGCCCTCCAGCCCCCTGCCATGCCCAGGCTTGCCCTGGCAACTGTTGCTGGGACCCAAAGCGGAAGTGGGCTGGTCCTACCGTCCTCCAGCTTCCTGCCATGCCCAGGCTTGCCCTGGCAACTGTTGCTGGGCCCCAAAGCGGAAGTGGGCGGGTCCTGACACCCTCCAGCCCCCTGCCATGCCCAGGGTTGCCCTGGCAACTGTTGCTGGGCCCCAAATTGGAAGTGGGCGGGTCCTACCGTCCTCCAGCCCCCTGCCATGCCCAGGCTTGCCCTGGCAACTGTTGCTGGGCCCCAAAGCGGAAGTGGGCGGGTCCTGACGCCCTCCAGCCCCCTGCCATGCCCAGGGTTGCCCTGGCAACTGTTGCTGGGCCCCAAAGCGGAATTGGGCGGGTCCTGACGCCCTCCAGCCCCCTGCCATGCCCAGGGTTGCCCTGGCAACTGTTGCTGGGCCCCAAAGCGGAAGTGGGCGGGTCCTGGCGCCCTCCAGCCCCCTGCCATGCCCAGGGTTGCCCTGGCAACTGTTGCTGGGCCCCAAAGCGGAATTGGGCGGGTACTGACGCCCTCCAGCCCCCTGCCATGCCCAGGGTTGCCCTGGCAACTGTTGCTGGGCCCCAAAGCGGAAGTGGGCGGGTCATACCGTCCTCCAGCCCCCTGCCATGCCCAGGCTTGCACTGGCAACTGTTTATAGGCCCCAAAGCGGAAGTGGGCGGGTCCTGGCGCCCTCCAGCCCCCTGCCATGCCCAGGCTTGCCCTGGCAACTGTTGCTGGGCCCCAAAGCGGAAGTGGGCGGGGCCAGGCGCCCTCCAGCCCCCTGCCATGCACAGGGTTGCCCTGGCAACTGTTGCTGGGCCCCAAAGCGGAAGTGGGCTGGTCCTACCGTCCTCCAGCTTCCTGCCATGCCCAGGCTTGCCCTGGCAACTGTTGCTGGGCCCCAAAGCGGAAGTGGGCGGGTCCTGACGCCCTCCAGCCCCCTGCCATGCCCAGGGTTGCCCTGGCAACTGTTGCTGGGCCCCAAATTGGAAGTGGGCGGGTCCTACCGTCCTCCAGCCCCTGCCATGCCCAGGCTTGCCCTGGCAACTGTTGCTGGGCCCCAAAGCGGAAGTGGGCGGGTCCTGACGCCCTCCAGCCCCCTGCCATGCCCAGGGTTGCCCTGGCAACTGTTGCTGGGCCCCAAAGCGGAAGTGGGCGGGTCCTGGCGCCCTCCAGCCCCCTGCCATGCCCAGGCTTGCCCTGGCAACTGTTGCTGGGCCCCAAAGCGGAAGTGGGCGGGTCCTGACGCCCTCCAGCCCCCTGCCATGCCAAGGCTTGCCCTGGCAACTGTTGCGGGGCCCAAAGCGGAAGTGGGCGGGTCCTGACGCCCTCCAGCCCCCTGCCATGCCCAGGTTTGCCCTGGCAACTGTTGCTGGGCCCCAAAGCGGAAGTGGGCGGGTCCTGGCGCCCTCCAGCCCCCTGCCATGCCCAGGCTTTCCCTGGCAACTGTTGCTGGGCCCCAAATCGGAAGTGGGCGGGTCCTGATGCCCTCCAGCCCCCTGCCATGCCCAGGGTTGCCCTGGCAACTGTTGCTGGGCCCCAAAGCGGAAGTGGGCGGGTCCTGACGCCCTCCAGCCCCCTGCCATGCCCAAGCTTGCCCTGGCAACTGTTGCTGGGCCCCAAAGCGGAAGTGGGCGGGTCCTGACGCCCTCCAGCCCCCTGCCATGCCCAGGCTT
Source organism: Crinia signifera (assembly GCF_055691185.1). Classification (NCBI taxonomy): domain Eukaryota; kingdom Metazoa; phylum Chordata; class Amphibia; order Anura; family Myobatrachidae; genus Crinia; species Crinia signifera. The sequence goes on along the minus strand of NW_028142257.1, from coordinate 45,248 downwards.
GCCCTGGCAACTGTTGCGGGGCCCAAAGCGGAAGTGGGCGGGTCCTGACGCCCTCCAGCCCCCTGCCATGCCCATGCTTGCACTGGCAACTGTTGCTGGGCCCCAAAGCGGAAGTGGGCGGGTCCTACCGTCCTCCAGCCCCCTGCCATGCCCAGGCTTGCCCTGGCAACTGTTGCTGGGCCCCAAAGCGGAAGTGGGTGTGTCCTGGCACCCTCCAGCCCCCTGCCATGCCCAGGCTTGCCCTGGCAACTGTTGCTGGGCCCCAAAGCGGAAGTGGGTAGGTCCTTGCGCCCTCCAGCCCCCTGTCATGCCCAGGCTTGCCCTGGCAACTGTTGCTGGGCCCCAAAGAGGAAGTGGGCTGGTCCTACCGTCCTCCAGCCCCCTGCCATCCCCAGGCTTGCCCTGGCAACTGTTGCTGGGCCCCAAAGCGGAAGTGGGCGGGTCCTGACGCCCTCCAGCCCCCTGCCATGCCCAGGCTTGCCCTGGCAACTGTTGCTGGGCCCCAAAGCGGAAGTGGGTAGGTCCTTGCGCCCTCCAGCCCCCTGCCATGCCCAGGCTTGCCCTGGCAACTGTTGCTGGGACACAAAGCGGAAGTGGGCTGGTCCTACCGTCCTCCAGCTTCCTGCCATGCCCAGGCTTGCCCTGGCAACTGTTGCTGGGCCCCAAAGCGGAAGTGGGCGGGTCCTGACACCCTCGAGCCCCCTGCCATGCCCAGGGTTGCCCTGGCAACTGTTGCTGGGCCCCAAATTGGAAGTGGGCGGGTCCTACCGTCCTCCAGCCCCCTGCCATGCCCAGGCTTGCCCTGGCAACTGTTGCTGGGCCCCAAAGCGGAAGTGGGCGGGTCCTGACGCCCTCCAGCCCCCTGCCATGCCCAGGGTTGCCCTGGCAACTGTTGCTGGGCCCCAAAGCGGAAGTGGGCAGGTCCTGGCGCCCTCCAGCCCCCTGCCATGCCCAGGCTTGCCCTGGCAACTGTTGCTGGGCCCCAAAGCGGAAGTGGGCGGGTCCTGACGCCCTCCAGCCCCCTGCCATGCCAAGGCTTGCCCTGGCAACTGTTGCTGGGCCCCAAATCGGAAGTGGGCGGGTCCTGATGCCCTCCAGCCCCCTGCCATGCCCAGGGTTGCCCTGGCAACTGATAAACCAGATATTTATCTGATAAGATTAGATATGATAAATAACCCAAACCAAATTTATTTACTTTATTACCTTTAAATATAACGGCAACGCTGAAATGATTGCACACCCACACAACCTTTTTATAAAATGTATGGCAATGCTTTACTTAAAGAATAGCTTTATTACAGGTATTTGCAAATGCAGACTAACACAAGAAACATAAAATTGATTAGCTAATACTTAAACAGTAATTCTAAATCAAATCAAAATGGACACCTTTCAAGGACAGTGATCAGCCATGATTAAACCTCCTTCATAATTACCTCCAGCCCCCTGTGCTTCCTTGTTCTTTCTCAACTGCCTTCTCCCTCCTTCTATCACTCTGATATTTAAACCTTTATCACATTAATTAATTAATTACTCATAAGCATTGAGTCTTATTAGAAAGCTCTGCTTTCAATCATGATGTCATAATTAACCCAACACCCAACTTCAGTGGCCTTGTGGGTCTACGCATGTGTGGCCTTGTTCCAATCTTATTCAGTTTGTGGAGACTAGATTCCTGTCCTTGCTACATTATACTGTCAACATCACATTCTTAAGCTTCTAAAACCAAAAACAATATTCTATAAGAAATCACTTTTACAGCTCTGTTCTGAATGATCAGCCATTTGAATAATATTATTATGCAAGTCATGCCTAACAAAATGGCTGCTGCTTCTAACATACAGCATTATAACTGTTTAGCGCAAAGGGAAGGCCTCATACGCAGTGAATAGTACAGTGTGCAACCAGCTAAAGTCATCTGCAGCAATAATAGCGGCAGTCAGGAAAACAGAATATAATAAAAGCATAGATTTATTGATTAGTTGATTTTCTGTATTATCAGTCCATCCTCAACTTTTTTCATATCTCCGAAAAAAAGTTCATATCTCTCGTACTGTGCATCATTTGTTTCTCTCTTAATACATCGGAAAACCTTCTTGAAGCATTTCACTAGTACAGATGGCGCCGGCCTTATTATTGCCGCCTGGACGCCATGGCGGAGGTTCTGGCGCATCGATATTTTTATGGCGCTGGCGTCCGCCAAGCGACATGGTTGCTCGCCATGTAATACAATCTGCCACCACTGGGTGGCTAATGCTCCATCAAGATACAGTCGGAGTGATTCCTCCATTCGCCGTATTACTATACTGTATGAGAAGCTCGTGCGCGATTAGACGCTCATGCACGATGAGGTGCTCGTGGGAAATGATAAAGTACAGTACAGTACAGTAAAGTAAATTAAAATGAGACACTAGTGAACGTACAATACAGTACAAGTGAGCAAATGGAGGAGGCGCTGAAGTCAAAGTGCCTCCTGCCTTTCCAGAGTTGGACGGTATCGACTTGCGCTAAAATAAAGTACAGTACTACAGTACATGACAGCACTAATCTATGAAAGGACAAACTCAGACAATCCATGAAAGAACTACAGGTATCAGACGCTGGCGGGCCGTCCTCGGGGTTCTCGCAAGGGGGGCGTCTCAGAGGCTGCAGGGGTACTGGTTTTGCCATCACATCCTGCCACGGATTACATGACAGTACAGTAGTCTAGTGGTTAGCTGCGCGGCAAACCAAGCAGGAGGCCCGAGTTCGATTACGGAGGGGAGGGGGTTGTAAGATAATTTTGATGTTTATTTATTTATTTATTTATTTATTCATTCATTCATTTATTTATTTATAAATGCACAGTAATCAATAAAGCTAGCGTAGACCACTAAATGTGTACTGAAGGATTCACAAGCCGAGTCCTGACAGACCAGACTTCACGGAGGTTCAGGCGCATCTGCGGCCGAATCTAGATAGTACACTCGGGAGATTTAGCCGCTAATGCGACTGAACCTCCGCGAGGACCAAGAGTTACAGTATGAGTTGAAGCGTCCAGTGCGAGGTTTGCCGGGGGTGACTGGTTTAAGAAAGCCCTATTTCACACGCTGCAATACTGTATTGTCTCTTGCAAGGAGTAATGAAGTCAAGCGCCTCCTCCCCTCCCCCCAGGGGTGGAGGGGGTCGGCTAATACAGGTCATTACACTTCAACATCTCCTGCAGAGCAAAGAATCCACGAAGGGGCGAGCCGTGCCGTCCTCGGGGTTCTCGCCAGGGGGGCGTCTCAGAGGCTGCAGGGGTACTGGTTTTGCCATCACAACTGCTGCTCCTCCTCCTCCTGCCACGGGTTACATGACCGTGCAGTAGTCTAGTGGTTAGCTGCGCGGCAATCCAAGCAGGAGGCCCGAGTTCGATTACGGAGGGGAGGGGGTTGTAAGATAATTTTGATGTTTATTTATTTATTCATTCATTCATTTATTTATTTATAAATGCACAGTAATCAATAAAGCTAGCGTAGACCACTAAATGTGTACTGAAGGATTCACAAGCCGAGTCCTGACAGACCAGACTTCACGGAGGTTCAGGCGCATCTGCGGCCGATTCTAGATAGTACACTCGGGAGATTTAGCCGCTAATGCGACTGAACCTCCGCGAGGACCAAGAGTTACAGTATGAGTTGAAGCGTCCAGTGCGAGGTTTGCCGGGGGTGACTGGTTTAAGAAAGCCCTATTTCACACGCTGCAATACTGTATTGTCTCTTGCAAGGAGTAATGAAGTCAAGCGCCTCCTCCCCTCCCCCCAGGGGTGGAGGGGGTCGGCTAATACAGGTCATTACACTTCAACATCTCCTGCAGAGCAAAGAATCCACGAAGGGGCGGGCCGTGCCGTCCTCGGGGTTCTCGCCAGGGGGGCGTCTCAGAGGCTGCAGGGGTACTGGTTTTGCCATCACAACTGCTGCTCCTCCTCCTCCTGCCACGGGTTACATGACCGTGCAGTAGTCTAGTGGTTAGCTGCGCGGCAATCCAAGCAGGAGGCCCGAGTTCGATTACGGAGGGGAGGGGGTTGTAAGATAATTTTGATGTTTATTTATTTATTCATTCATTCATTTATTTATTTATAAATGCACAGTAATCAATAAAGCTAGCGTAGACCACTAAATGTGTACTGAAGGATTCACAAGCCGAGTCCTGACAGACCAGACTTCACGGAGGTTCAGGCGCATCTGCGGCCGAATCTAGATAGTACACTCGGGAGATTTAGCCGCTAATGCGACTGAACCTCCGCGAGGACCAAGAGTTACAGTATGAGTTGAAGCGTCCAGTGCGAGGTTTGCCGGGGGTGACTGGTTTAAGAAAGCCCTATTTCACACGCTGCAATACTGTATTGTCTCTTGCAAGGAGTAATGAAGTCAAGCGCCTCCTCCCCTCCCCCCAGGGGTGGAGGGGGTCGGCTAATACAGGTCATTACACTTCAACATCTCCTGCAGAGCAAAGAATCCACGAAGGGGCGGGCCGTGCCAGACGTGCTTCCAGAGCTGGCGGGCCATCCTCAGGGTTTTTTCTATTGGAATACAGTGTGTACAGTATTTTGTAGAATGATATTTAATAAAACTATACAGTACAGTATGTCCTAGCGATTTAGTATCTCCAAACTCTTTTAAATAAAGTTTTGGGCGCATGATGAAAGTCATGTGTCTAGGACCCCCGCGCCGAAATTTTGCGTCACCTGTGCTTTATTGTACTGTATGCTGTGCACCACTGCATTGTACAGTACAATGGCGGAGCGCAGAGAGGGCCCGTACAGCACCCGGGAGCTGAGGCACCTTGTGCGCTGGAGAGACAGGACTCTCTCCAGCAACAAGGAGAAAATGAAGGCCTACAGAAAGACCCGCAGGGCTATCCTTAGGGACACTGGCCGTCAGCGGTCTATCCGCTCCTTAGAGCGGCGCTGGAGTGACCTGGTCAGGAGGGATCCTGAGAGACTTCAGGCCATCAGGCGCTGTAAGCACAGTACTGTACCGAGGGGGGTACAGGGAGGGGGGGTTGGCGGCTCTAGAGAGCACCGTCGATATGGTCTGTGTGGGCCCTGGGCAGCAGACCATATCAACGGCGCACTTTCACAGTACGGGATGCGGTCATAATGTCGAATGACATAATGTCGAATGTCAAAATGTCGACACCACAATGTCAAATGTGCAAAAATGCCCTAAGCATCGCGAGCGAAGCGAGCGATGCGAGGGTCCGATTCACTATGTCAACAGTGTCCATGTCGACACTGTTGACATTTCGGGCCAAAAAAAACCCAAAAGAGCAATTCGACATAACCCCAGTCAACATTATGGCAGTCGACATTTTTGAAATGTCGACATTAACCCATGTCGACATTTTTACACATTTGACATTGTGGTGTCGACATTTTGACATTCGACATTATGTCATTCGACATTTCAATCCACACCCTACAGTACATGTACTGTACAGTACACCATAAACAATTGGGGCTGTGTGTGAATAGGGATCAACAATGCGGTGTACTGTAGGAAGGAAGAGGAGGAGGAGGTGGAGCAGCAGGAGGACCAGGAGCCAGGCAGTGAGTACAGTGGTCCGGTGGAGGGGGTGCTTTGTGGGATGCGGAGGTGGGGGTTGGCTGTTGAAGTGGTTGGAAGTGCAGGTGGTTCTGGAGGAACTGAAGATGCCGTTCAGCGAAGGCATTCACTTTGGGGTGCACTGCATTGAGTGTCACGCAGCCTTTGGGCCTTTGCTGGTTGTACAGTACATATGTACACATCCCAGCATGCCACTTTTTGTATACAGTACAGTATGATGGATTGTTAAAACTGTGGCATGGCATGCTGGGTGGGATGTGTACAGTACTTCCACAACAATTGGAGGGCCATGACTTTGACACAACCGTTCTATGGAGTTCTAAAAGTAGAAGGGAATTTACTGTACAGTACAGTACGTTTACAATGTTTTTTTTTTTTTTTTTAATGCAGCATTACTAGGCCACACCCGGGAAGAAGAGGCGGTTCCCCTCGACACCGAGGAGGAAGAGGAGGATGAGGTGGAGCAGCAGGAGGACCAGGAGCCAGGCAGTGAGTACAGTGGTCCGGTGGAGGGGGTGCTTTGTGGGATGCGGAGGTGGGGGTTGGCTGTTGAAGTGGTTGGAAGTGCAGGTGGTTCTGGAGGAACTGAAGATGCCGTTCAGCGAAGGCATTCACTTTGGGGTGCACTGCATTGAGTGTCACGCAGCCTTTGGGCCTTTGCTGGTTGTACAGTACATATGTACACATCCCAGCATGCCACTTTTTGTATACAGTACAGTATGATGGATTGTTAAAACTGTGGCATGGCATGCTGGGTGGGATGTGTACAGTACTTCCACAACAATTGGAGGGCCATGACTTTGACACAACCGTTCTATGGAGTTCTAAAAGTAGAAGGGAATTTACTTTACAGTACAGTACGTTTACAATGTTTTTATTTTTTTTTATTTTTAATGCAGCATCACTAGGCCACACCCGGGAAGAAGAGGCGGTTCCCCTCGACACCGAGGAGGAAGAGGAGGATGAGGTGGAGCAGCAGGAGGACCAGGAGCCAGGCAGTGAGTACAGTGGTCCGGTGGAGGGGGTGCTTTGTGGGATGCGGAGGTGGGGGTTGGCTGTTGAAGTGGTTGGAAGTGCAGGTGGTTCTGGAGGAACTGAAGATGCCGTTCAGCGAAGGCATTCACTTTGGGGTGCACTGCATTGAGTGTCACGCAGCCTTTGGGCCTTTGCTGGTTGTACAGTACATATGTACACATCCCAGCATGCCACTTTTTGTATACAGTACAGTATGATGGATTGTTAAAACTGTGGCATGGCATGCTGGGTGGGATGTGTACAGTACTTCCACAACAATTGGAGGGCCATGACTTTGACACAACCGTTCTATGGAGTTCTAAAAGTAGAAGGGAATTTACTTTACAGTACAGTACGTTTACAATGTTTTAATTTTTTTTTATTTTTAATGCAGCATCACTAGGCCACACCCGGGAAGAAGAGGCGGTTCCCCTCGACACCGAGGAGGAAGAGGAGGATGAGGTGGAGCAGCAGGAGGACCAGGAGCCAGGCAGTGAGTACAGTGGTCCGGTGGAGGGGGTGCTTTGTGGGATGCGGAGGTGGGGGTTGGCTGTTGAAGTGGTTGGAAGTGCAGGTGGTTCTGGAGGAACTGAAGATGCCGTTCAGCGAAGGCATTCACTTTGGGGTGCACTGCATTGAGTGTCACGCAGCCTTTGGGCCTTTGCTGGTTGTACAGTACATATGTACACATCCCAGCATGCCACTTTTTGTATACAGTACAGTATGATGGATTGTTAAAACTGTGGCATGGCATGCTGGGTGGGATGTGTACAGTACTTCCACAACAATTGGAGGGCCATGACTTTGACACAACCGTTCTATGGAGTTCTAAAAGTAGAAGGGAATTTACTTTACAGTACAGTACGTTTACAATGTTTTTATTTTTTTTTATTTTTAATGCAGCATCACTAGGCCACACCCGGGAAGAAGAGGCGGTTCCCCTCGACACCGAGGAGGAAGAGGAGGAGGAGGTGGAGCAGCAGGAGGACCAGGAGCCAGGCAGTGAGTACAGTGGTCCGGTGGAGGGGGTGCTTTGTGGGATGCGGAGGTGGGGGTTGGCTGTTGAAGTGGTTGGAAGTGCAGGTGGTTCTGGAGGAACTGAAGATGCCGTTCAGCGAAGGCATTCACTTTGGGGTGCACTGCATTGAGTGTCACGCAGCCTTTGGGCCTTTGCTGGTTGTACAGTACATATGTACACATCCCAGCATGCCACTTTTTGTATACAGTACAGTATGATGGATTGTTAAAACTGTGGCATGGCATGCTGGGTGGGATGTGTACAGTACTTCCACAACAATTGGAGGGCCATGACTTTGACACAACCGTTCTATGGAGTTCTAAAAGTAGAAGGGAATTTACTGTACAGTACAGTACGTTTACAATGTTTTTTTTTTTTTTTTTAATGCAGCATCACTAGGCCACACCCGGGAAGAAGAGGCGGTTCTCCTTGACACCGAGGAGGAAGAGGAGGATGAGGTGGAGCAGCAGGAGGACCAGGAGCCAGGCAGTGAGTACAGTGGTCCGGTGGAGGGGGTGCTTTGTGGGATGCGGAGGTGGGGGTTGGCTGTTGAAGTGGTTGGAAGTGCAGGTGGTTCTGGAGGAATAGAAACATAGGGGAAAAAGGGACCTTTTCATTTCCCTACTATCCAATTACAGTACACATGGAGTTGGATATACTGTACTGTAAACCCGAAGCGTGGCGAGCACACGCGGATTCGTTAAAAAGTACAGTATTCCACGCTCTATCGTGGGGCGCCACGCTTCGGGCTTGGCCAGGTTTACAGTACAGTATATCCAACTCCGTGCGTAGTTCGATAGTAGGGAAATGAACAGGTCCCTTTTTTCCGATAAAATTCTACGTACTGTATGTTAAAATGGACTCAGTCCATTTTAACATTGCATCCTATGTAAAAATAGGGACGATCGCGTTGGTTGCATCACATGCGATTTGGTCGGATGTGATGTGATCGACGAGATTATCGTGTCTGCCTAAATTTAAGGTCACTAAAATCTAGAGGTCACAAAAATCAGCATTCCAGTTACTACTGTACCTACAGTACAGTGCAATATGATTTACCTCTGGATACTGGGTCCTCGGGGAGAGGATGGCTGTTTGCCACAGCTCTGCAGACAAACCGAATCATCCTATGGAAAAGTGGCCAGAGAAGCCGCAGCCTCTCACGGTTGTCTGTGAAAATGCAAAGTACAGTACAGTACAGTGAAAAACTGTAGGTTTGTTTGCAGAGGTCACGCTGCGCAGAGCCAAGGACGCCGCCCCCGCCCCCCGCAGGACGCCGGACATCCCTCCCGACGCTCACCGCCACAGCCCACCCGCCCCCCCCCCCCCGACAGGCTCCCCGGCCGCACCGCAATGTACAGTACAGTAAGTACAGTAGATATGCGGGGCGGCCGGGGAGTTTTTTTTTTTTTTTAATGGGGAGCCAATCCCGGGATCCCGGGAATCCCGGGATCTGGCATTTTTCAATCCCGAATCATGGGATTGAAAAAATGCCCCGGGATTGGCCACCCTAGTCGCCATGCTGGGAGGAGAGGGGAAGTCGTATGGACAGTATAATCCATGTACAGTAGCCCCTTTTTCAGTGACTCCATGCTGTCTCTGTCCCAGATGAAATCAGAGTAATGTACAGTACTGTACAGTACTTACCAGCTGCCACTGGCCTGGGGTGGGATGGTTCGGTTGGTCTGCGGGGGCGGGGGCGGAGGGTCATGTGGATGGGTGGGACTGCAGAAAAGAACAGAAAAAGAGGTTAGTTTGCAACATATTGTAATTTACTGTACAGTGTTATGGTCACCAAAATCTATTTTGGCTGAGGCATCCAGATGTGCCACATGGTTGGACCCCAGATACAGTACAGTAGGTACCGTATAAGGTACAGTACACACAATGACATGGACCCTTTTTCCCATACAATTCTACTGTATGTTGAATCGTATGGAAAATCGCATCGCATACAATTTGGGCGCATGTGATGCGATGCGATAATCACATTGAATCGGATTGTACTGTATGCCTTAAATTAAGGCATACAGTACAATCGTACAATAATATCGGGCGTGCAGATGCAGCATTACACCAGTACTGTACAGTACCTACAATACTGTACTTACCGACCGCGCTTGGACTAGGCTCCGGCAGGGTGGCGGCGAGGGTGGCCCTCTCCTCGAGGTGGGGGGGGAAGCTTTCAGATGCTGCAAATGTACAAAAAAGACGAAATAAAGACACTGTACAGTATAATCTCAAGCAGGGGTGTTTTTCAACAGGCTCCAGCAGGAACTGATGCCCTTATTCTGCCTCCTACAGTAGATGGACAAACCCATGTGCACTGCAGGGGAGGCAGTGCAAAATGACACACCCAAATCTAACTGCACAAGTACTGTATAGTAACACTGCCTCACCAGGGGCCAGATTCTATAAGCTTTAAAAGTGATAAGTTTCACAGTGATAAACAGCCAGCCAATCAGCTCCTACCTGCCATGTCACAGACTGTGTTTGAAAAAGTACTGTAAGTACAGTAGATATGCGGGGCGGCCGGGGAGTTTTTTTTTTTTTTTTTAATGGGGAGCCAATCCCGGGAATCCCGGGATCTGGCATTTTTCAATCCCGAATCATGGGATTGAAAAAATGCCCCGGGATTGGCCACCCTAGTCGCCATGCTGGGAGGAGAGGGGAAGTCGTATGGACAGTATAATCCATGTACAGTAGCCCCTTTTTCAGTGACTCCATGCTGTCTCTGTCCCAGATGAAATCAGAGTAATGTACAGTACTGTACAGTACTTACCAGCTGCCACTGGCCTGGGGTGGGATGGTTCGGTTGGTCTGCGGGGGCGGGGGCGGAGGGTCATGTGGATGGGTGGGACTGCAGAAAAGAACAGAAAAAGAGGTTAGTTTGCAACATATTGTAATTTACTGTACAGTGTTATGGTCACCAAAATCTATTTTGGCTGAGGCATCCAGATGTGCCACATGGTTGGACCCCAGATACAGTACAGTAGGTACCGTATAAGGTACAGTACACACAATGACATGGACCCTTTTTCCCATACAATTCTACTGTATGTTGAATCGTATGGAAAATCGCATCGCATACAATTTGGGCGCATGTGATGCGATGCGATAATCACATTGAATCGGATTGTACTGTATGCCTTAAATTAAGGCATACAGTACAATCGTACAATAATATCGGGCGTGCAGATGCAGCATTACACCAGTACTGTACAGTACCTACAATACTGTACTTACCGACCGCGCTTGGACTAGGCTCCGGCAGGGTGGCGGCGAGGGTGGCCCTCTCCTCGAGGTGGGGGGGGAAGCTTTCAGATGCTGCAAATGTACAAAAAAGACGAAATAAAGACACTGTACAGTATAATCTCAAGCAGGGGTGTTTTTCAACAGGCTCCAGCAGGAACTGATGCCCTTATTCTGCCTCCTACAGTAGATGGACAAACCCATGTGCACTGCAGGGGAGGCAGTGCAAAATGACACACCCAAATCTAACTGCACAAGTACTGTATAGTAACACTGCCTCACCAGGGGCCAGATTCTATAAGCTTTAAAAGTGATAAGTTTCACAGTGATAAACAGCCAGCCAATCAGCTCCTACAGTACCTGCCATGTCACAGACTGTGTTTGAAAAATAACAGGCAGGAGCTGATTGGCTGGCTGTTTATCACTGTGAAACTTATCTCTTTTGAAGCTTATAGAATCTGGCCCCTGATGAGCACATGGGTTTGTCCATCTACAGTAAGAAGGATTTTGCCAGAGAGTGAAGCAGGTGTTACACAGTACACATGTCGGTCCCACAGATACTGTACTGTACTATACAGTATTTTCCGTTGCACAAGGTGGACCCACAGTTACAGTACTGTGCAGTATATGGCACACATGTGGGCACCACAAGTACTGTACTGTACTTTGCTGTACAGCAGGGGCGGACAAACCGGTCCTCAAGATCTACCAACGGTCCAGGTTTTCCATATCACCAAGCTGGAGCACAGCTGCAGTCATTACTACAGTACAGTAACTGTCACATTTTCAAACCTGCTGCATTCATTCCTACTATACAGATCCACGGGTTGCCTGAAAAACATGAACTGTTGGTACTGTAGATCTTGAGGAAAGGTTTGGCCACCCCTGCTGTACAGTATGTACAGTACTGTACAGTATTAGAGGGTTCACATGGTGGGCCCACAGATGTGATTAAGTACACATGTTGGGCCCACAATTACTGTAATATCCGGTACATGCTGTGTGCTGTTGTACAGTACAATACTGTACTTACCATCTGCACTGGGCAACTCCTGCTCCTCCGCACTGGTATCAATCACCAGGCGTCCTGTGTGTAAAAGATGGAGTACGTATCAAGTATCGTCATACAGTATACAGTTAAATAATAGTAGAAAATAGTGACCATAACAATGATTACCACTATCAGAGCTGTCTGGGCTCAGAGACTCCTCCTCCAGCTGGGTGGGGGCAGAGGTGGCCCTCTCCTCCTGGGTGGCGGCAGGGAGGCTTTCTGGAGCTGCAAATGTAAAAAAAAAAAAGGACAAAATAAAGAGGGTGTATCGTGCAAGCAGGGGTATTTTTGAACAGGCTCCAGCAGGAACTGATGCCCTTACTCTGCTTCACTCTCTGACAAAAACCTCCCCACAGTAGATGGACAAACCCATGTGCACAGCAGGCGAGGCAGTGCAAAATGACACACCCAAATCTACTGTACAGTAGATACTGTACTGTAATTCTCTCTGCGCAAGTCCAGTAACACCTGCCTCACCTGCAGTGCACATGGGTTTGTCCATCCAAGAAGGATTTTGTCAGAGAGTGAAGAAGAACAAGGGCCTCAGTACATGCTGGAGCCTGTTCAAAAATACTTTTCCGGTACAGATGGTGAGAGCCCTGGTGTTATACTGTACAATACTTACCAACCGCGCTCAGAGACTCCTCCTCCAGCTGGGTGGGGGCAGAGGTGGCCCTCTCCTCCTGGGTGGCGGCAGGGAGGCTTTCTGGAGCTGCAAATGTCAAAAAAAAAAAGGACAAAATAAAGAGGGTGTATCGTGCAAGCAGGGGTATTTTTGAACAGGCTCCAGCAGGAACTGATGCCCTTACTCTGCTTCACTCTCTGACAAAAACCTCCCCACAGTAGATGGACAAACCCATGTGCACAGCAGGCGAGGCAGTGCAAAATGACACACCCAAATCTACTGTACAGTAGATACTGTAATTCTCTCTGCGCAAGTCCAGTAACACCTGCCTCACCTGCAGTGCACATGGGTTTGTCCATCCAAGAAGGATTTTGTCAGAGAGTGAAGAAGAACAAGGGCCTCAGTACATGCTGGAGCCTGTTCAAAAATACTTTTCCGGTACAGATGGTGAGAGCCCTGGTGTTATACTGTACAATACTTACCAACCGCGCTCAGAGACTCCTCCTCCAGCTGGGTGGGGGCAGAGGTGGCCCTCTCCTCCTGGGTGGCGGCAGGGAGGCTTTCTGGAGCTGCAAATGTCAAAAAAAAAAAGGACAAAATAAAGAGGGTGTATCGTGCAAGCAGGGGTATTTTTGAACAGGCTCCAGCAGGAACTGATGCCCTTACTCTGCTTCACTCTCTGACAAAATCCTCCCCACAGTAGATGGACAAACCCATGTGCACAGCAGGCGAGGCAGTGCAAAATGACACACCCAAATCTACTGTACAGTAGATACTGTAATTCTCTCTGCGCAAGTCCAGTAACACCTGCCTCACCTGCAGTGCACATGGGTTTGTCCATCCAAGAAGGATTTTGTCAGAGAGTGAAGAAGAACAAGGGCCTCAGTACATGCTGGAGCCTGTTCAAAAATACTTTTCCGGTACAGATGGTGAGAGCCCTGGTGTTATACTGTACAATACTTACCAACCGCGCTCAGAGACTCCTCCTCCAGCTGGGTGGGGGCAGAGGTGGCCCTCTCCTCCTGGGTGGCGGCAGGGAGGCTTTCTGGAGCTGCAAATGTCAAAAAAAAAAGGACAAAATAAAGAGGGTGTATCGTGCAAGCAGGGGTATTTTTGAACAGGCTCCAGCAGGAACTGATGCCCTTACTCTGCTTCACTCTCTGACAAAATCCTCCCCACAGTAGATGGACAAACCCATGTGCACAGCAGGCGAGGCAGTGCAAAATGACACACCCAAATCTACTGTACAGTAGATACTGTACTGTAATTCTCTCTGCGCAAGTCCAGTAACACCTGCCTCACCTGCAGTGCAAATGGGTTTGTCCATCCAAGAAGGATTTTGTCAGAGAGTGAAGAAGAACAAGGGCCTCAGTACATGCTGGAGCCTGTTCAAAAATACTTTTCCGGTACAGATGGTGAGAGCCCTGGTGTTATACTGTACAATACTTACCAACCGCGCTCAGAGACTCCTCCTCCAGCTGGGTGGGGGCAGAGGTGGCCCTCTCCTCCTGGGTGGCGGCAGGGAGGCTTTCTGGAGCTGCAAATGTCAAAAAAAAAAAGGACAAAATAAAGAGGGTGTATCGTGCAAGCAGGGGTATTTTTGAACAGGCTCCAGCAGGAACTGATGCCCTTACTCTGCTTCACTCTCTGACAAAATCCTCCCCACAGTACTGTAGATGGACAAACCCATGTGCACAGCAGGCGAGGCAGTGCAAAATGACACACCCAAATCTACTGTACAGTAGATACTGTAATTCTCTCTGCGCAAGTCCAGTAACACCTGCCTCACCTGCAGTGCACATGGGTTTGTCCATCCAAGAAGGATTTTGTCAGAGAGTGAAGAAGAACAAGGGCCTCAGTACATGCTGGAGCCTGTTCAAAAATACTTTTCCGGTACAGATGGTGAGAGCCCTGGTGTTATACTGTACAATACTTACCAACCGCGCTCAGAGACTCCTCCTCCAGCTGGGTGGGGCAGAGGTGGCCCTCTCCTCCTGGGTGGCGGCAGGGAGGCTTTCTGGAGCTGCAAATGTCAAAAAAAAAAAGGACAAAATAAAGAGGGTGTATCGTGCAAGCAGGGGTATTTTTGAACAGGCTCCAGCAGGAACTGATGCCCTTACTCTGCTTCACTCTCTGACAAAAACCTCCCCACAGTAGATGGACAAACCCATGTGCACAGCAGGCGAGGCAGTGCAAAATGACACACCCAAATCTACTGTACAGTAGATACTGTAATTCTCTCTGCGCAAGTCCAGTAACACCTGCCTCACCTGCAGTGCACATGGGTTTGTCCATCCAAGAAGGATTTTGTCAGAGAGTGAAGAAGAACAAGGGCCTCAGTACATGCTGGAGCCTGTTCAAAAATACTTTTCCGGTACAGATGGTGAGAGCCCTGGTGTTATACTGTACAATACTTACCAACCGCGCTCAGAGACTCCTCCTCCAGCTGGGTGGGGGCAGAGGTGGCCCTCTCCTCCTGGGTGGCGGCAGGGAGGCTTTCTGGAGCTGCAAATGTCAAAAAAAAAAAGGACAAAATAAAGAGGGTGTATCGTGCAAGCAGGGGTATTTTTGAACAGGCTCCAGCAGGAACTGATGCCCTTACTCTGCTTCACTCTCTGACAAAATCCTCCCCACAGTAGATGGACAAACCCATGTGCACAGCAGGCGAGGCAGTGCAAAATGACACACCCAAATGTACTGTACAGTAGATACTGTAATTCTCTCTGCGCAAGTCCAGTAACACCTGCCTCACCTGCAGTGCACATGGGTTTGTCCATCCAAGAAGGATTTTGTCAGAGAGTGAAGAAGAACAAGGGCCTCAGTACATGCTGGAGCCTGTTCAAAAATACTTTTCCGGTACAGATGGTGAGAGCCCTGGTGTTATACTGTACAATACTTACCAACCGCGCTCAGAGACTCCTCCTCCAGCTGGGTGGGGGCAGAGGTGGCCCTCTCCTCCTGGGTGGCGGCAGGGAGGCTTTCTGGAGCTGCAAATGTCAAAAAAAAAAAGGACAAAATAAAGAGGGTGTATCGTGCAAGCAGGGGTATTTTTGAACAGGCTCCAGCAGGAACTGATGCCCTTACTCTGCTTCACTCTCTGACAAAATCCTCCCCACAGTAGATGGACAAACCCATGTGCACAGCAGGCGAGGCAGTGCAAAATGACACACCCAAATCTACTGTACAGTAGATACTGTAATTCTCTCTGCGCAAGTCCAGTAACACCTGCCTCACCTGCAGTGCACATGGGTTTGTCCATCCAAGAAGGATTTTGTCAGAGAGTGAAGAAGAACAAGGGCCTCAGTACATGCTGGAGCCTGTTCAAAAATACTTTTCCGGTACAGATGGTGAGAGCCCTGGTGTTATACTGTACAATACTTACCAACCGCGCTCAGAGACTCCTCCTCCAGCTGGGTGGGGGCAGAGGTGGCCCTCTCCTCCTGGGTGGCGGCAGGGAGGCTTTCTGGAGCTGCAAATGTCAAAAAAAAAAAGGACAAAATAAAGAGGGTGTATCGTGCAAGCAGGGGTATTTTTGAACAGGCTCCAGCAGGAACTGATGCCCTTACTCTGCTTCACTCTCTGACAAAATCCTCCCCACAGTAGATGGACAAACCCATGTGCACAGCAGGCGAGGAGGTGCAAAATGACACACCAAAATCTACTGTACAGTAGATACTGTACTGTAATTCTCTCTGCGCAAGTCCAGTAACACCTGCCTCACCTGCAGTGCACATGGGTTTGTCCATCCAAGAAGGATTTTGTCAGAGAGTGAAGAAGAACAAGGGCCTCAGTACATGCTGGAGCCTGTTCAAAAATACTTTTCCGGTACAGATGGTGAGAGCCCTGGTGTTATACTGTACAATACTTACCAACCGCGCTCAGAGACTCCTCCTCCAGCTGGGTGGGGGCAGAGGTGGCCCTCTCCTCCTGGGTGGCGGCAGGGAGGCTTTCTGGAGCTGCAAATGTCAAAAAAAAAAAGGACAAAATAAAGAGGGTGTATCGTGCAAGCAGGGGTATTTTTGAACAGGCTCCAGCAGGAACTGATGCCCTTACTCTGCTTCACTCTCTGACAAAAACCTCCCCACAGTAGATGGACAAACCCATGTGCACAGCAGGCGAGGCAGTGCAAAATGACACACCCAAATCTACTGTACAGTAGATACTGTAATTCTCTCTGCGCAAGTCCAGTAACACCTGCCTCACCTGCAGTGCACATGGGTTTGTCCATCCAAGAAGGATTTTGTCAGAGAGTGAAGAAGAACAAGGGCCTCAGTACATGCTGGAGCCTGTTCAAAAATACTTTTCCGGTACAGATGGTGAGAGCCCTGGTGTTATACTGTACAATACTTACCAACCGCGCTCAGAGACTCCTCCTCCAGCTGGGTGGGGGCAGAGGTGGCCCTCTCCTCCTGGGTGGCGGCAGGGAGGCTTTCTGGAGCTGCGACATCCACTGGGACTGCGGAAAAGCACACAAAAAAACTACTGTGCTGTACAGTACTGTATATTCTCTAACACGAACATACTGTACTATAAAGTACAATGTGTTAAGGTACTGTATCAACACTACAGTACATACTGTACTGTGCAGTACATAACAGTACAGTACAGTACAGTACCTGCCAAAATGACCCATTCCAGGAGGGATGAAATGCTGTGGTCCTGTACAGTATCCCACATGTTTGAAAGTCAATATGCAATGTTCCGCTCTGTACTGTATACAGTATACTGTACTGTACTTACAGTGGCGGTGCTGTCTCTCCCGCAGCGTCATCCTGCTGATACCTGGAAAAATAAGAAATACAGTGCGTAAGGCATACTGTAATTACTGCAGATACAGTATTTGTAGGCCCCATATCAAAAGTTTGTAAGGGCCCACAATTTACTGTACAGTACTGTACAGTATGTCATGAAAACCAATGCTGTAGGAAATCACCCATGGCAACAAGCATGTACTGTACAGCATACAGTAGTTGCCTTCCCTCTTCAGCAGGAGACTCCCTGAAATACTGCACAGTACTGTAGCAGCAATCTCCATCTCTCTCTCATTAGTCCTACACATTATGCCATACTGTACACCAAAATACTGTACAGTACCTACTGTATTACAGTACAGTATGTACAGTATTTTACCACATTCCATAATGTCCATTACCCATTACTACACACACTATAATGCTCATTGCATATTAGGGGGTTAACATGCTCGTTGCCATGGGATGAACCTGGTCTTCCAGGTGTTGCACACTCTGGAAGGGATTAACATGCTCATTGCAAAGAATTTACTGTACAGTACATGATCTGCCATGGATTCCGGGGGTTAACATGTTGACATCACCCCAACCATGGGCTGGAAACCAGGTCTGGTGGCTGCAGGAATGGGAATGTAAGAAGTGGGGTCCAGGCCCTGGAGTTGGAGAGCGGAACAATGCTCAGAAGGACCTGTCTAATACTGCTCCCCCCAAATCTGTATCAATACCACTGCTGAACAGCTGACTCTGGCGCTCTCAGACCCGGTCCAAAAAACCTCTCTGTCCAGGTCAGCGCCCCCCCCCACACACAATACAGTATCTCCATGTACAGTACAGTAGTGTACTGTATGGAAGTACTGTAGACACACCCTTCAGGTGGAGAATGACACACCCCCTAATTCTAAATTCTAATTCTAATAGCAAGTTCTGTAAAATCTACCTGAACAGTTGTACAGCAATCAGCACATTAAAAAAAAATACAGGTACAGTATACTGTAAAATCCCCCATGGCAACAAGTAAAAAAATACTGTATACAATAGCACTCAACATTGTACAGGTACAGTATGTACAGTACTTACTTTGCCTGAGGGAGTCCAGCAGTTGAGGGTCCCGACGGACCAGGTCGGACCATCTCCTCTGGAGGCTCCTAACTGGCCTGTCTCTATGGAACCTCACCCTGATGGCTTGACGGGCCCCCTGGTAGGCCTCCACAATCTCCCGATTAGAGACCAGGAGCCTGTCCCGCCAAGCCACCAGGGTGAGGAGCTCCCCTCTGCCAAAGGGCCTTGCCCTCCTGACTCTGCCAGTGTCCGACATACTGAACAGGTCCAGGTACAGTACTAGCGATACTGATAATGGCGCCTACAGTATACTGCATTAGCGTGTGCGCCGTGCGTCCTATGCGCCGTGCGTGCTATGCGCCGTGCGTCCTATGCGCCGTGCGTCCTGTGCGGAACAGCGTCCCATTCTGTGCGCCCGCCGCTGAGTAGTGGGTACAGTAGTTTATCAGTAGTTTATCAGTAGTTTTTATATACTGTAATAAATTACTTATACAATATACTGTAAAATGTAATACTATACTGTAAATATAAATAATTATATTTTAATCACACAGTATATTGTCAATAATTATATCTTAGTTAAAACTGTAAAATTTGATACTATAATATTAAAGGTTTAACGCCGTAATCGAACACGGGTCTCCGGCGTGAAACACCATGCAGATAACCACTACACTACAGCCAAGAACTGTACAGTGTAATGACTACTATACTACCATGACTGATTCTACACCCAGCCTGTAGCTTAACAGTCAGGAGCTGACGGGGAAAGCAGGGCCTAGCGACGGGGAGCGGATACCGTCGTTGCTGCTCGAGCGTCTCATTAGCTCGAGCGTCCCGTTAGCTCGAGCGTCCCGTTAGCTCGAGCGTCATGCGTAATGCTGCAAAACCATATTGTGACCAAGTTTCCAATATTGTGACCGCCTTTAGAACAATACTGTACTGTATACTGAGACGCATAGCGTCCGTGTCGTACAACCTTTAGAACTACAGTACGGTGTTTGATGTTACGCATTAGCGTCTGTGCGGCTACATCTCCTAACTGTCACTGCGTCTATAGACGCAGTGACAGTTAGAAGCCATGACGTACATGTACGTCATGTGTCGGGAAGTACCTCCCGGCCATGACGTACATGTACGACACTCTCTGTCCGCATCAGCATGATGCACTCTCGGCTGAAGAGACTGGATCACGCTCGTGCCAGCGGCATTAGAGAGGTGCTCATCGTATAATAAAGTTCATGTAATTCCTGCGCATCATGCACGCGCTGAAGCACAAATCTTACGCATGCGCAAATGAGGTTTTTAAAAGTGACATCTGGTGGTTGGTCTGTGATATTGCACTCGTCGTGAAGCGCCACGGCGATTCGCTACATGTATGCGCCATGGCGTGTGTCGGAAACATCGCCATAGGCGGCAATAATAAGGCCGGCGCCATCTGTATACAGAAAAATCAATAATATTATCTTGGCAAAAACATCAAACTTCTTAAAGCATATATAACATTGACTTATGCTAACCAGTTATTGGGGTTCAACCAAATAAACCAACTGTAGGGAATCACATCACTCACATCTGTTCAATAAACTAATTTTTAACCCAAATAATTTAATTCAACTTTCCTTTTAACGTCACCATCAGTTTAGTATTTGTGATGCTTGTACCATATTTTAATTATATTCAAAAATTCAAATACAATTTTATAAACTTGGGATAATGTAAATAAGTGTGTAAATATAATATAATCCTTGTGGTAATGTCCATATCTTAAGAGACAGTATGTTTGAGAAAACATCATAAGAAACAATTCAATGAGTACTCTTTTTTTATCTAGATTTTATACTAGCACACCCAACTCTGTCACATAACTACATGTTTTGTTGTACTCCAAAATATCTCCTGTTATTACACTCTTTACCAATTTTAAACCTAGGGAGAGTCAGTAACCTTATAAGATTAACTTGTGTAAATCCTACATAGAAAATAAAGTGTTGTTTGATTTGACTGCAAATATAAGTAGCCATTAACCCAACATTACCGGAGTGATACCGTAGATGACAATATAACCAACAATCAGTTTACCTTATTGTTCTTTTTATCAGCTCATGATGAGCGTCTTAAAGAAGAAATGTCAGTTTGCATATAGATATTATATTTGCACCATTGTTACCATCCTTACTTAGAATGCCTCTTCTTTACTGATACCTTACTAGATGTATTCTATCAATGGTTCTGGTGTGGGCGTTCTCAGTTACTTTTATGTTATTACTAATATATTTATTTTAAACCTTCTAATTAGTTTAACATATTGGCTATCATTATTTTATTACCATCCTCTGATGCATACCGAAACCTGGGAGCATCAGTAGTATGATGTATATGTGTGTCTGTTATGATTATTACTATACTTGTGGGATTAAAATTAAAAGCAGAAGTAGAATACACCACCATGACTCTAGTAATACCTCTTTGATAACTATACACACTGTCCTTGCCAGCAACCAATCCCTGGTAACCCTCATTCACTATAAAAAATGAAAACTTAAAAAAACAAAAAATGACTTCTTCAGTTAGTGAGTGTATGGGAAACTTGGTCACTCATGGGGATCATCGTTTTACACCTTGTCCACAACCCGCAGGGACACCACTAAGGGTATCCCCCGATTCCGTGGACCTCTTCTTGCCCACAACCCGCAGGGACACCACTAAGGATGCCCCCCGATTCCGTGGACCTTGTCTTGGTCTGTGTGGGGGCCCTGGACAGGCCCATCATCAAATAAGTTTATTAAGTTAGAATCACAGTCACAATATTTATCTGCATCAGTTTCTTTTTCTTTCAACTGATATCACCACCAGGTCGGAAACCTTCTTGCAGTGAGACGCATTAATTCAATTGGTTCGTTTCACAGGGACGGGTCTTGCCTTTGATCTATGAGACATTTAATTGTAAGAATTTTCTCACCATTGCATAGTCTCCAGGCTGGACCTTATAACAACATTCCTTCATAAGCTTGTTTGCTTTTCTGGCAAAATATTTAGATGATGTGAGAATTAGAGTGACAAGTCTGCTGCTGGATGTTGAATAGGGATTGATGGTCTCCCAAAAAAAAAATGTATATATCAATTAAAATAATGATCTTATAAGGGGACAGGTTCAATGGCTGCTGAGGAGTAGTGTGAATGTCATACAAAACCGAAGACAAAACTTCAAGTCAACTCATGGTAATTTCCACACCCACCCTAAATAATGTGTTCTCAATGTGCATTTGTTAACATGTTCAATTTTGACTAAAACCTTTTAATGAGTGGTGAGTGCAACCAACCTTCAATACCCATACATTGATTTATTCCTTAGAATACCTTTCCTGTCAAATACCTCAATAATAAAAAATGTTTTAATACCATATACCTTATGGGGTAACATATCTGAACACCAATTTCTCAATAAATTTATTTGCTGTAAAGGATGCTGTACATGGGACAGCTGGGATGTTCCTTATAATCAAGATAACATATCGGATACCATTTAAATATAATGACAATTTTAAATGCATGTAAATTCCCCAAAAAATTATTTTTAACCTTAGGAATGGACCAGTGGTAGGAGAAATGTTAGATGGTTCTATAGGAATAATTTTCCTGAGTTCATTCTTCTGCAGATGCGTTTGGGCCTCTGCATAAGATGAAATCAACATACATGCCCTCTCTCTCCTTACATGGGTCATCCCATGGGCAGCTTCCGCATATGCCAGGAGGAGGGGTTTGGGGAGCTACTGATCTGCCCCCACCATCTTTACATAGGCCATTAGCCTTTTGACTGTATCCATTCATCATCCATTGGCACATTCCTTTTAAATACACAACTCTTGATGTTTTATGATCTTCTGCTAAAAAAACATTAAATTGTATAGTGGTGTGATTCACAACAGTGGTCATCCTGTTTTTGTTACCAAGTGAAACAAGATCACTTTATAACATGTGAGCTTGACACTTAACAACTACTGCCTTTGCAGGGAGTTGCACAGCCTCAATAAGCTCCTTTACTTGCTGTGATATTAGCGTATTATATCATAGCAAAATCACGATGGAAAATGAGGATCTCTAAATCCAATACTACCGCATATCCCGTATATGGCCATCCTGAGTCTCCTTGTTGGTGACAACTACAATCTTTGTAGATGGTAGTGGCGTGTCAGAGATATCAGGTCTAATTGGAGAAATTTTGCTTTAAATATTCCTCACAATCATGTTCTAAATCCTGCATCTCATCCATCCTCTGGGACTCCCGGGTCCCACCAGGTAGCAGAGTAGCAGGATTTAGCGTACCACACCTGACAATAGTCAGGTCATGTGGCGCTGGGAGCAAAAGTTCCCAACGAGAGAACCATGCACTGGAAATGTGTCTTGTCCGTGAAGAGTTCATTAGAAAAGATGTAGCATTAGAGACACATAGTGTGCGGTGTTCTGTAATTTCTATACAAAGGCTGCAGCAGCCGCCACAGTCCTTAAACATGTTGGTAAAGCAGATGCCACTCGGTCAAATGTGCAACTGTAGTACCTGACGGGGCTATGTGAACCCCCATGTATATGTGTTCAAACTCCCAAGGCCGCTGCTTGTTGTTCATTACAGTAAAGACAGGTATATGATAAATCTAATATATCCAGTGCTGTGGCTTCTGTCAGTGCGTGTATCAGAGCCTCAAATGAAGCAATTATGTCAATATATTGTACTTTGTCAGCTCTGTGTCAGTTAGATTTAGTAGTAGTAATAGAAAAGGTGTCAGTAAGAGAATCCTGTAAAGAATTTAAACACATCATTAGATCATAAACATATTGAATCAGCATTGTGGTAGCAATCATGCAACTCATTGTGGGACATAGTGGGGCTGTCCATAAAACCTTGGCTTAATTGAGTCCACGTATATTGGACTGTGCTGTAAATAAATGTAGTAAGTACTGACTATCTGCTATTTGATAGTAAGAGATATGCAGATCATAAACCAATGACTAGATGACTGTAATACTTCCATAACTGTAAAATTAATTGATTTACACTAAAAAAATAATAAGAATAATCGCATTGGGTAGATAACCTGCAATAACAGAGTGTTGCAAATACTATGGGTATTAAATAGTATGCGTTGTTGTAAAATTTGAAAAAAACTATTTCTTGTGGTCCATAGATGTTTAGAAACTTGTGACATGATTAGTAATGAAAAACTCATCAAAATCCTCTAACCCCGTGAGGGTCCTCATATCGGTTAGTGCCTTCTGACAGCAGTCTCTTATGGATTCCTGTTAATAATACACAATTTCTTCCAAACCACTCTGAGAAAAAACAATCATTAAATCATTACAAATATTTGAGAGAATATCATGATTAGTTGTGCAGCAAATGCGATTTACTAGTAGCAGAACCTAGTAGTGCTGCGCCTAATTGTGACCTCCATTCCTTATTTGTGGGCTCATATGCATGACCAATGGATCTAGTAAAGTGGCAACATGCAATCAGATAAATAAGTAAGCATAAAAATGCAACTCAATATGCATCTTATAATAATCACTATAAAATCTGTATTTTTTTCAATAAGGGCTTTGATAAGGATTCTGCAGCATTACCTGCAGACTCAATATTTTTTCTAAATAATTTCTAGTGGCTCAGTAATAATAATAATTATAATAATTAAAAAAAAAAAACACTTGCTTTTTCTGTGCAAAATGAAATGCATCAATTTGCAAATTAATCTTTTCTCTGGAATGGTCACACCTCTATTGGCTGGGTTTTTATTTAAATAAAACAAGCAAAAGCAATAGCATTATTAAGCTCAGACATCTATTAGCATTTGTCATTTGGAAAAAAAAACGGCAGTTTTAAAACAGATGTTGATAAAACAACATTATCACATGAGGGAAGCAATGGGGAGGGGGCTGGAGGTCATCCTTGGGTATGGCTGATCACTGTCCCATACAGAACATTGCAATAACTTTAATCTATTCATTGTGCTTTTTCAAAAGGGTAAACAATATCTTCAATTCTAAGAACTTTCAACACATAATTGTTTATATGTCCTTGTTATGGAAAACAGTTCTGTAACACTCCTTGGATATTTCACATCATTTAGGAATAAAACTTTACTCTCTTATCAATCTCATTAACCATTTCCTGCCTCTAATCTCCTACAGAGTTATTTCTGATGTTACTCTCACCTCATCACTGAAAAAAACTTCTTCCCTTCTGCTTTTTCAAAAATAAACAAAAAATTTCAAAATTATTCTTTTTTCCCCATTTTTTTCTTTTTCTCCCTAAGGCTCTAAAAGACATATCACCTCTCCTCACTTCTCACTGAACAGAATTAACCCCTCAGTGGGACAGTACAATCTTTCCAAACATATGTGGGTTAGTGGGATATACTATCTCAATTCTTGAAGCTTTCACCACCTGTCACCAGACCATTGCGCGTTCACTCTCATCAAATAATCATTACCTCACAGGTGCATCATCATCACCAATTCCAACTAACTATGACAGCATAGTATTTTCTATACCTTCTCACTTGCTCACACTAGTCACATACTCAGAACTTTCTGTGATCCCATACAAATGCTTAAAAAGGTGTTACCTCTTTCAAAGACAAAAATGTAAATAAAATAAATAAAAAATGTCCCCAAAAAACCTAACCTAGCGTTATGTGTCGCCCAATGTTATCACACCTACGCTGCGTTATGTGTCGCCCAATGTTATCACACCTACGCTTTCCACGCTGCGTTATGTGTCACTCAATGTTATCACACCTACGCTTCCACGTGTCCCACCCCCACCCTGTCTTCTTTTATTATGTTTCCCCATATATTCTACCTTGTACGTAGGTGACAGATACCCCCTGTGAATCTCGCTACCGGTCAGCACTCTTCACAGGAAAAAATCAACTCATCAAATCAGAAAAAAATTATATGCAATATGTCATTCTTTGTTACCATATCTGCACATTGTCTAAGTGATCATTACACGATTAGATCACTATCTCCCCTGGTTATCTAGCTAACTGTGGCCACAGTATTAACCCCTTAAGATACTCTATAAATTTAGTACCCTCCCCTTTCAAAACAAACAAAATTAAATTAGCACAAATCAAAAACAAAACAAAAATTGGCTTAAAGAAAACCCCACAGCCTTGAGTCAGTTATCACTGATTACCTTCCATTCATAAGAATAAAAATAAACCCAGGATTTATCTGCGCATTACTCAAGGTATATCTGATTCAATATATGTATCCAGATCAAGCAAATAGGCAACAGAAATTGCCAACAGAAAACATGGTCTAATATATCAATATGAACCTTTAAGAATAGATGTTATATTGGACTTATATCTCATCGATATATATCACTTTTCTTATCCAAAATGTATTACTCATTAAATGAAAAAAAACATTGAATTCACATGATCATTTCCTGTTTCTTCACCTAACATGGACAACTCCTTATCTCGCATTACATCAACTGAATCCATCACTTTAGAGTTTCCAACTCACAGCTGCTTTGTTTAATAAACCAAAAAAAATTAAATCAAAAACCCATAGCAGAAAAACATCAGTCCTACATTACATACTTCATCTCCACAAGACAAGAAATCAAAAAAACTTTACAATGAGATAAACTCGATCTTTCTTTGTTATAAACAATATTCCAATTAACTTTATTTATTCTGGTGGTAAAAATGAACTGTTATATTGTAAGGACTGTTACTTGGCTTACAATATTAGCGTCTACTCCTTTAAACTCTGTATTTTAACGGACCTCTGTCTATGGATATAAAGAAATTAGCTCAAACTGTTATTGTAATCCGACTGCTTGCTAGCTGTAACAATGCAACGTATACTTAATTATTTATTAACATTTTCTTATATAAACCATATACAGTAGAAAATCCGAGGGTTTCCAAACAATACAGATTATAGATAAATCATGCATTCCATTTCTTCCACCAGTTGCTGGCCAGTCAACCAGAAAGAAACGTAAATGCACAATCTCCTCTACCTATCTCTAATCACCAAATTATAAGCACGGGAAAACCTACAACAAATATATGCAACTTCTTTAAAATTTATAGATTGGACAAACAAAGAAACTCTAATTATCAAAACAACCGCTACAGATTAGTTACTTCAGCAATATCCTCAGCAGACAATATACACCAAAACAATCCAACCGCGGTCAAAAAATAAAAACAAACCAAAAAAAAAAAAAAAATACTGTCATTTAAAGAATATATTTTTTTTTTAAAAAGTAGAAAATTTATTGCCAGCATAACCTTTATACCAATATGCTTGCTATAGTCTGCATGCTTTGCAAATAAACTAAAGAAATACTCTTCCTGACCCAAGCAATGTTGTTTACAACTTCTTGCCAAGTTTCTCGCTGCTCTCCTTATCTATTCTCTGACACAGAGAAGAAATGGGCGATGCGGGGGGGTTTAGCAAGCTGACAGTCTGCAAAATGCAGCGTTGTCTTTCCATGCCTTAAATTACGATCTATTTGTTTTATAATTAAATAGCGAAGTTGCTTCAAGTAATTGTGGATTACCATACCTTAACAGATGTTTGAGAAGATTAGGGTACACAAATGCACCGACTTTAAAAAAAATTCTACACACATTTTTTTTTTTTTTTCCAATAGCTAATTTTTTTCAAACTTTGATCTTCTCAATAACTGATAAAATATGGACACCAACCATCATTGAATCTCGCTGGGGCCTCCAACTGATAAACCAGATATTTATCTGATAAGATTAGATATGATAAATAACCCAAACCAAATTTATTTACTTTATTACCTTTAAATATAACGGCAACGCTGAAATGATTGCACACCCACACAACCTTTTTATAAAATGTATGGCAATGCTTTACTTAAAGAATAGCTTTATTACAGGTATTTGCAAATGCAGACTAACACAAGAAACATAAAATTGATTAGCTAATACTTAAACAGTAATTCTAAATCAAATCAAAATGGACACCTTTCAAGGACAGTGATCAGCCATGATTAAACCTCCTTCATAATTACCTCCAGCCCCCTGTGCTTCCTTGTTCTTTCTCAACTGCCTTCTCCCTCCTTCTATCACTCTGATATTTAAACCTTTATCACATTAATTAATTAATTACTCATAAGCATTGAGTCTTATTAGAAAGCTCTGCTTTCAATCATGATGTCATAATTAACCCAACACCCAACTTCAGTGGCCTTGTGGGTCTACGCATGTGTGGCCTTGTTCCAATCTTATTCAGTTTGTGGAGACTAGATTCCTGTCCTTGCTACATTATACTGTCAACATCACATTCTTAAGCTTCTAAAACCAAAAACAATATTCTATAAGAAATCACTTTTACAGCTCTGTTCTGAATGATCAGCCATTTGAATAATATTATTATGCAAGTCATGCCTAACAAAATGGCTGCTGCTTCTAACATACAGCATTATAACTGTTTAGCGCAAAGGGAAGGCCTCATACGCAGTGAATAGTACAGTGTGCAACCAGCTAAAGTCATCTGCAGCAATAATAGCGGCAGTCAGGAAAACAGAATATAATAAAAGCATAGATTTATTGATTAGTTGATTTTCTGTATTATCACAACTGTTGCTGGGCCCCAAAGCGGAAGTGGGCGGGTCCTGACGCCCTCCAGCCCCCTGCCATGCCCAGGCTTGCCCTGGAAACTGTTGCTGGGCCCCAAAGCGGAAGTGGGCGGGTCCTGACGCCCTCCAGCCCCCTGCCATGCCCAGGGTTGCCATGGCAACTGTTGCTGGCCCCCAAAGCGGAAGTGGGCGGATCCTGGCGCCCTCCAGCCCCCTGCCATGCCCAGGCTTGCCCTGGCAACTGTTGCTGGGCCCCAAAGCGGAAGTGGGCGGGTCCTGACGCCCTCCAGCCCCCTGCCATGCCCAGGCTTGCACTGGCAACTGTTGCTGGGCCCCAAAGCGGAAGTGGGCGGGTCCTACCGTCCTCCAGCCCCCTGCCATGCCCAGGCTTGCCCTGGCAACTGTTGCTGGGCCCCAAAGCGGAAGTAGGTGTGTCCTGGCGCCCTCCAGCCCCCTGCCATGCCCAGGCTTGCCCTGGCAACTGTTGCTGGGCCCCAAAGCGGAAGTGGGTAGGTCCTTGCACCCTCCAGCCCCCTGCCATGCCCAGGCTTGCCCTGGCAACTGTTGCTGGGCCCCAAAGCGGAAGTGGGCGGGTCCTACCGTCCTCCAGCCCCCTGCCATCCCCAGTCTTGCCCTGGCAACTGTTGCTGGGCCCCAAAGCGGAAGTGGGCGGGTCCTGACGCCCTCCAGCCCCCTGCCATGCCCAGGCTTGCCCTGGCAACTGTTGCGGGGCCCAAAGCGGAAGTGGGCGGGTCCTGACGCCCTCCAGCCCCCTGCCATGCCCAGGCTTGCCCTGGCAACTGTTGCTGGGCCCTAAAGCGGAAGTGGGCGGGTCCTACCATCCTCCAGCTTCCTGCCATGCCCAGGCTTGCCCTGGCAACTGTTGCTGGGCCCCAAAGCGGAAGTGGGCGGGTCCTGACGCCCTCCAGCCCCCTGCCATGCCCAGGCTTGCACTGGCAACTGTTGCTGGGCCCCAAAGCGGAAGTGGGCGGGTACTACCGTCCTCCAGCCCCCTGTCATGCCCAGGCTTGCCCTGGCAACTGTTGCTGGGCCCCAAAGCGGAAGTGGGTGTGTCCTGGCACCCTCCAGCCCCCTGCCATGCCCAGGCTTGCCCTGGCAACTGTTGCTGGGCCCCAAAGCGGAAGTGGGTAGGTCCTTGCGCCCTCCAGCCCCCTGCCATGCCCAGGCTTGCCCTGGCAACTGTTGCTGGGCCCCAAAGCGGAAGTGGGCGGGTCCTACCGTCCTCCAGCCCCCTGCCATCCCCAGGCTTGCCCTGGCAACTGTTGCTGGGCCCCAAAGCGGAAGTGGGCGGGTCCTGACGCCCTCCAGCCCCCTGCCATGCCCAGGCTTGCCCTGGAAACTGTTGCTGGGCCCCAAAGCGGAAGTGGGCGGGTCCTGACGCCCTCCAGCCCCCTGCCATGCCCAGGGTTGCCATGGCAACTGTTGCTGGCCCCCAAAGCGGAAGTGGGCGGAACCTGGCGCCCTCCAGCCACCTGCCATGCCCAGGCTTGCCCTGGCAACTGTTGCTGGGCCCCAAAGCGGAAGTGGGCGGGTCCTGACGCCCTCCAGCCCCCTGCCATGCCCAGGCTTGCACTGGCAACTGTTGCTGGGCCCCAAAGCGGAAGTGGGCGGGTCTAACCGTCCTCCAGCCCCCTGCCATGCCCAGGCTTGCCCTGGCAACTGTTGCTGGGCCCCAAAGCGGAAGTAGGTGTGTCCTGGCGCCCTCCAGCCCCCTGCCATGCCCAGGCTTGCCCTGGCAATTGTTGCTGGGCCCAAAAGCGGAAGTGGGTAGGTCCTTGCACCCTCCAGCCCCCTGCCATGCCCAGGCTTGCCCTGGCAACTGTTGCTGGGCCCCAAAGCGGAAGTGGGCGTGTCCTACCGTCCTCCAGCCCCCTGCCATCCCCATTCTTGCCCTGGCAACTGTTGCTGGGCCCCAAAGCGGAAGTGGGCGGGTCCTGGCGCCCTCCAGCCCCCTGCCATGCCCAGGGTTGCCCTGGCAACTGTTGCTGGGCCCCAAAGTGGAAGTGGGCGGATCCTGGCGCCCTCCAGCCCCCTGCCATGCCCATGCGTGCCCTGGCAACTGTTGCTGGCCTCCAAAGAGGAAGTGAGCGGGGCCAGGCGCCCTCCAGCCCCCTGCCATGCCCAGGCTTGCCCTGGCAACTGTTGCGGGGCCCAAAGCGGAAGTGGGCGGGTCCTGACGCCCTCCAGCCCCCTGCCATGCCCAGGCTTGCCCTGGCAACTGTTGCTGGGCCCCAAAGCGGAAGTGGGCGGGTCCTATCATCCTCCAGCCCCCTGCCATGCCCAGGCTTGCCCTGGCAACTGTTGCTGGGCCCCAAAGCGGAAGTGGGCGGGTCCTGACGCCCTCCAGCCCCCTGCCATGCCCAGGCTTGCACTGGCAACTGTTGCTGGGCCCCAAAGCGGAAGTGGGCGGGTCCTGACGCCCTCCAGCCCCCTGCCATGCCCAGGCTTGCACTGGCAACTGTTGCTGGGCCCCAAAGCGGAAGTGGGCGGGTCCTACCGTCCCCCTGCCATGCCCAGGCTTGCCCTGGCAACTGTTGATGGGCCCCAAAGTGGAAGTAGGTGTGTCCTGGCGCCCTCCAGCCCCCTGCCATGCCCAGGCTTGCCCTGGCAACTGTTGCTGGGCCCCAAAGCGGAAGTGGGTAGGTCCTTGCACCCTCCAGCCCCCTGCCATGCCCAGGCTTGCCCTGGCAACTGTTGCTGGCCCCCAAAGTGGAAGTGGGCGGGTCCTATTGTCCTCCAGCCCCCTGCCATCCCCAGTCTTGCCCTGGCAACTGTTGCTGGGCCCCAAAGCGGAAGTGGGCGGGTCCTGGCGCCCTCCAGCCCCCTGCCATGCCCAGGCTTGCCCTGGCAACTGTTGCTGGGCCCCAAAGCGGAAGTGGGCGGGTCCTGACGCCCTCCAGCCCCCTGCCATGCCCAGGCTTGCACTGGCAACTGTTGCTGGGCCCCAAAGCGGAAGTGGGCGGGTCCTACCGTCCTCCAGCCCCCTGCCATGCCCAGGCTTGCCCTGGCAACTGTTGCTGGGCCCCAAAGCGGAAGTAGGTGTGTCCTGGCGCCCTCCAGCCCCCTGCCATGCCCAGGCTTGCCCTGGCAACTGTTGCTGGGCCCCAAAGCGGAAGTGGGTAGGTCCTTGCACCCTCCAGCCCCCTGCCATGCCCAGGCTTGCCCTGGCAACTGTTGCTGGGCCCCAAAGCGGAAGTGGGCTGGTCCTATTGTCCTCCAGCCCCCTGCCATCCCCAGTCTTGCCCTGGCAACTGTTGCTGGGCCCCAAAGCGGAAGTGGGCGGGTCCTGGCGCCCTCCAGCCCCCTGCCATGCCCAGGGTTGCCCTGGCAACTGTTGCTGGGCCCCAAAGTGGAAGTGGGCGGATCCTGGCGCCCTCCAGCTTCCTGCCATGCCCATGCGTGCCCTGGCAACTGTTGCTGGCCTCCAAAGAGGAAGTGAGCGGGGCCAGGCGCCCTCCAGCCCCCTGCCATGCCCAGGGTTGCCCTGGCAACAGTTGCTAGGCCCCAAAGCGGAAGTGGGCGGGGCCTGGCGCCCTCCAGCCCCCTGCCATGCCCAGGCGTGCCCTGGCAACTGTTGCTGGCCCCCAAAGCGGAAGTGGGCGGGTCCTGACGCCCTCCAGCCACCTGCCATGCCCAGGCTTGCCCTGGCAACTGTTGCTGGGCCCCAAAGCGGAAGTGGGCGGGTCCTGACGCCCTCCAGCCCCCTGCCATGCCCAGAGTTGCCCTGGCAACTGTTGCTGGGCCCCAAAGCGGAAGTGGGCGGGTCCTGGCGCCCTCCAGCCCCCTGCCATGCCCATGCTTGCCCTGGCAACTGTTGCTGGGCCCCAAAGCGGAAGTGGGCGGGTCCGGACGCCCTCCAGCCCCCTGCCATGCCCAGGCTTGCCCTGGCAACTGTTGCTGGGCCCCAAAGCGGAAGTGGGCGGGTCCTGACGCCCTCCAGCCCCCTGCCATGCCCATGCTTGCCCTAGCAACTGTTGCTGGGCCCCAAAGCGGAAGTGGGCGGGTCCGGACGCCCTCCAGCCCCCTGCCATGCCCAGGCTTGCCCTGGCAACTGTTGCTGGGCCCCAAAGCGGAAGTGGGCGGGTCCTACCGTCCTCCAGCCATCTGCCATGCCCAGGCTTGCCCTGGCAACTGTTGCTGGGCCCCAAAGCGGAAGTGGGCGGGTCCTGACGCCCTCCAGCCCCCTGCCATGCCCAGGGTTGCCCTGGCAACTGTTGCTGGGCCCCAAAGCGGAAGTGGGCGGGTCCTACCGTCCTCCAGCCATCTGCCATGCCCAGGCTTGCCCTGGCAACTGTTGCTGGGCCCTAAAGCGGAAGTGGGTGGGTCCTGACGCCCTCCAGCCCCCTGCCATGCCCAGGGTTCCCCTGGCAACTGTTGCTGGGCCCCAAAGCGGAAGTGGGCGGGTCCTGGCGCCCTCCAGCCCCCTGCCATGCCCAGGCTTGCCCTGGCAACTGTTGCTGGGCCCCAAAGCGGAAGTGGGCGGGTCCTGGCGCCCTCCAGCCCCCTGCCATGCCCAGGCTTGCCCTGGCAACTGTTGCTGGGCCCCAAAGCGGAAGTGGGCGGGTCCTACCGTCCTCCAGCCCCCTGCCATGCCCAGGCTTGCCCTGGCAACTGTTGCTGGGACCCAAAGCGGAAGTGGGCGGGTCCTACCATCCTCCAGCCCCCTGCCATGCCCAGGCTTGCCCTGGCAACTGTTGCTGGGCCCCAAAGAGGAAGTGGGCGGGGCCAGGCGACCCTCAAGCCCCCTGCCATGCCCAGGCTTGCCCTGGCAACTGTTGCTGGGCCCCAAAGCGGAAGTGGACGGGGCCAGGCGCCCTCCAGCCCCCTGCCATGCCCAGGGTTGCCCTGGCAAATGTTGCTGGGCCCCAAAGCGGAAGTGGGCTGGTCCTACCGTCCTCCAGCTTCCTGTTATGCCCAGGCTTGCCCTGGCAACTGTTGCTGGGCCCCAAAGCGGAAGTGGGCGGGTCCTGACACCCTCCAGCCCCCTGCCATGCCCAGGCTTGCCCTGGCAACTGTTGCTGGCCCCCAAAGCGGAAGTGGTCGGGTCCTGGCACCCTCCAGCCCCCTGCCATGCCCATGCTTGCCCTGGCAACTGTTGCTGGGCCCCAAAGTGGAAGTGGGCGGGTCCGGACGCCCTCCAGCCCCCTGCCATGCCCAGGCTTGCCCTGGCAACTGTTGCTGGGCCCCAAAGCGGAAGTGGGCGGGTCCTGACGCCCTCCAGCCCCCTGCCATGCCCATGCCTGCCCTGGCAACTGTTGTTGGGCCCCAAAGCGGAAGTGGGCGGGTCCGGACGCCCTCCAGCCCCCTGCCATGCCCAGGCTTGCCCTGGCAACTGTTGCTGGGCCCCAAAGCGGAAGTGGGCGGGTCCTACCGTCCTCCAGCCCCCTGCCATGCCCAGGCTTGCCCTGGCAACTGTTGCTGGGACCCAAAGCGGAAGTGGGCGGGTCCTGACGCCCTCCAGCCCCCTGCCATGCCCAGGGTTGCCCTGGCAACTGTTGCTGGGCCCCAAAGCGGAAGTGGGTGGGTCCTGGCGCCCTCCAGCTCCCTGCCATGCCCAGGCTTGCCCTGGCAACTGTTGCTGGGCCCCAAAGCTGAAGTTGGCGGGGCCAGGCGCCCTCCAGCCCCCTGCCATGCCCAGGGTTGCCCTGGCAACTGTTTCTGGGCCCCAAAGCGGAAGTGGGCGGGTCCTGGCGCCCTCCAGCCCCCTGCCATGCCCAGGCTTGCCCTGTCAACTGTTGCTGGGCCCCAAAGCGGAAGTGGGCGGGTCCTGGCGCCCTCCAGCCCCCTGCCATGCCAATGCTTGCCCTGGCAACTGTTGCTGGGCCCCAAAGCAGAAGTGGGCGGGTCCTGGCGCCCTCCAGCCCCCTGCCATGCCCAGGCTTGCCCTGGCAACTGTTGCTGGGCCCCAAAGCGGAAGTGGGTGGGTCCTGGCGCCCTCCAGCTTCCTGCCATGCCCAGGCTTGCCCTGGCAACTGTTGCTGGGCCCCAAAGCGGAAGTGGGCGGGTCCTGGCGCCCTCCAGCCCCCTGCCATGCCCAGGCTTGCCCTGGCAACTGTTGCTGGGCCCCAAAGCGGAAGTGGGCGGGTCCTACCGTCCTCCAGCCCCCTGCCATGCCCAGGCTTGCCCTGGCAACTGTTGCTGGGCCCCAAAGAGGAAGTGGGCGGGGCCAGGTACCCTCAAGCCCCCTGCCATGCCCAGGCTTGCCCTGGCAACTGTTGCTGGGCCCCAAAGCTGAAGTTGGCGGGGCCAGGCGCCCTCCAGCCCCCTGCCATGCCCATGCTTGCCCTGGCAACTTTTGCTGGGCCCCAAAGCGGAAGTGGGCGGGTCCTGGCGCCCTCCAGCCCCCTGCCATGCCCAGGCTTGCCCTGGCAACTGTTGCTGGGCCCCAAAGCGGAAGTGGGTGGGTCCTGGCGCCCTCCAGCTCCCTGCCATGCCCAGGCTTGCCCTGGCAACTGTTGCTGGGCCCCAAAGCAGAAGTAGGCGGGTCCTGGCGCCCTCCAGCCCCCTGCAATGCCCTGGCTTGCCCTGGCAACTGTTGCTGGGCCCCAAAGCGGAAGTGACGGGTCCTGGCGCCCTCCAGCCCCCTGCCATGCCCAGGCTTGCCCTGGCAACTGTTGCTGGGCCCCAAAGCGGAAGTGGGTGGGTCCTGGCGCCCTCCAGCTCCCTGCCATGCCCAGGCTTGCCCTGGCAACTGTTGCTGGGCCCCAAAGCAGAAGTAGGCGGGTCCTGGCGCCCTCCAGCCCCCTGCCATGCCCTGGCTTGCCCTGGCAACTGTTGCTGGGCCCCAAAGCGGAAGTGGGCGGGTCCTGACGCCCTCCAGCCCCCTGCCATGCCCATGCTTGCCCTGGCAACTGTTGCTGGGCCCCAAAGCGGAAGTGGGCGGGTCCGTACGCCCTCCAGCCCCCTGCCATGCCCAGGCTTGCCCTGGCAACTGTTGCTGGGCCCCAAAGCGGAAGTGGGCGGGTCCTGACGCCCTCCAGCCCCCTGCCATGCCCAGGCTTGCCCTGGCAACTGTTGCTGGGCCCCAAAGCGGAAGTGGGCGGGTCCTGTCGCCCTCCAGCCCCCTGCCATGCCCAGGCTTGCCCTGGCAACTGTTGCTGGGCCCCAAAGCGGAAGTGGGCGGGTCCTGACGCCCTCCAGCCCCCTGCCATGCCCAGGCTTGCCCTGGCAACTGTTGCTGGGCCCCAAAGCGGAGTGGGCGGGTCCGGACGCCCTCCAGCCCCCTGCCATGCCCAGGCTGCCCTGGCAACTGTTGCTGGGCCCCAAAGCGGAAGTGGGCGGGTCCTACCGTCCTCCAGCCATCTGCCATGCCCAGGCTTGCCCTGGCAACTGTTGCTGGGCCCCAAAGCGGAAGTGGGCGGGTCCTGACGCCCTCCAGCCCCCTGCCATGCCCAGGGTTGCCCTGGCAACTGTTGCTGGGCCCCAAAGCGGAAGTGGGCGGGTCCTACCGTCCTCCAGCCATCTGCCATGCCCAGGCTTGCCCTGGCAACTGTTGCTGGGCCCTAAAGCGGAAGTGGGTGGGTCCTGACGCCCTCCAGCCCCCTGCCATGCCCAGGGTTCCCCTGGCAACTGTTGCTGGGCCCCAAAGCGGAAGTGGGGGGTCCTGGCGCCCTCCAGCCCCCTGCCATGCCCAGGCTTGCCCTGGCAACTGTTGCTGGGCCCCAAAGCGGAAGTGGGCGGGTCCTGGCGCCCTCCAGCCCCCTGCCATGCCCAGGCTTGCCCTGGCAACTGTTGCTGGGCCCCAAAGCGGAAGTGGGCGGGTCCTACCGTCCTCCAGCCCCCTGCCATGCCCAGGCTTGCCCTGGCAACTGTTGCTGGGACCCAAAGCGGAAGTGGGCGGGTCCTACCATCCTCCAGCCCCCTGCCATGCCCAGGCTTGCCCTGGCAACTGTTGCTGGGCCCCAAAGAGGAAGTGGGCGGGGCCAGGCGACCCTCAAGCCCCCTGCCATGCCCAGGCTTGCCCTGGCAACTGTTGCTGGGCCCCAAAGCGGAAGTGGGTGGGTCCTGGCGCCCTCCAGCTTCCTGCCATGCCCAGGCTTGCCCTGGCAACTGTTGCTGGGCCCCAAAGCGGAAGTGGGCGGGTCCTGGCGCCCTCCAGCCCCCTGCCATGCCCAGGCTTGCCCTGGCAACTGTTGCTGGGCCCCAAAGCGGAAGTGGGCGGGTCCTACCGTCCTCCAGCCCCCTGCCATGCCCAGGCTTGCCCTGGCAACTGTTGCTGGGCCCCAAAGAGGAAGTGGGCGGGGCCAGGTACCCTCAAGCCCCCTGCCATGCCCAGGCTTGCCCTGGCAACTGTTGCTGGGCCCCAAAGCTGAAGTTGGCGGGGCCAGGCGCCCTCCAGCCCCCTGCCATGCCCATGCTTGCCCTGGCAACTTTTGCTGGGCCCCAAAGCGGAAGTGGGCGGGTCCTGGCGCCCTCCAGCCCCCTGCCATGCCCAGGCTTGCCCTGGCAACTGTTGCTGGGCCCCAAAGCGGAAGTGGGTGGGTCCTGGCGCCCTCCAGCTCCCTGCCATGCCCAGGCTTGCCCTGGCAACTGTTGCTGGGCCCCAAAGCAGAAGTAGGCGGGTCCTGGCGCCCTCCAGCCCCCTGCAATGCCCTGGCTTGCCCTGGCAACTGTTGCTGGGCCCCAAAGCGGAAGTGACGGGTCCTGGCGCCCTCCAGCCCCCTGCCATGCCCAGGCTTGCCCTGGCAACTGTTGCTGGGCCCCAAAGCGGAAGTGGGTGGGTCCTGGCGCCCTCCAGCTCCCTGCCATGCCCAGGCTTGCCCTGGCAACTGTTGCTGGGCCCCAAAGCAGAAGTAGGCGGGTCCCTGGCGCCCTCCAGGCCCCCTGCCATGCCCTGGCTTGCCCTGGCAACTGTTGCTGGGCCCCAAAGCGGAAGTGGGCGGGTCCTGACGCCCTCCAGCCCCCTGCCATGCCCATGCTTGCCCTGGCAACTGTTGCTGGGCCCCAAAGCGGAAGTGGGCGGGTCCGTACGCCCTCCAGCCCCTGCCATGCCCAGGCTTGCCCTGGCAACTGTTGCTGGGCCCCAAAGCGGAAGTGGGCGGGTCCTGACGCCCTCCAGCCCCCTGCCATGCCAGGCTTGCCCTGGCAACTGTTGCTGGGCCCCAAAGCGGAAGTGGGCGGGTCCTGGCGCCCTCCAGCCCCCTGCCATGCCCAGGCTTGCCCTGGCAACTGTTGCTGGGCCCCAAAGCGGAAGTGGGCGGGTCCTGACGCCCTCCAGCCCCCTGCCATGCCCAGGCTTGCCCTGGCAACTGTTGCTGGGCCCCAAAGCGGAAGTGGGCGGGTCCGGACGCCCTCCAGCCCCCTGCCATGCCCAGGCTTGCCCTGGCAACTGTTGCTGGGCCCCAAAGCGGAAGTGGGCGGGTCCTACCGTCCTCCAGCCATCTGCCATGCCCAGGCTTGCCCTGGCAACTGTTGCTGGGCCCCAAAGCGGAAGTGGGCGGGTCCTGACGCCCTCCAGCCCCCTGCCATGCCCAGGGTTGCCCTGGCAACTGTTGCTGGGCCCCAAAGCGGAAGTGGGCGGGTCCTACCGTCCTCCAGCCATCTGCCATGCCCAGGCTTGCCCTGGCAACTGTTGCTGGGCCCTAAAGCGGAAGTGGGTGGGTCCTGACGCCCTCCAGCCCCCTGCCATGCCCAGGGTTCCCCTGGCAACTGTTGCTGGGGCCCCAAAGCGGAAGTGGGCGGGTCCTGGCGCCCTCCAGCCCCCTGCCATGCCCAGGCTTGCCCTGGCAACTG
This sequence comes from Crinia signifera, assembly GCF_055691185.1. NCBI lineage: Eukaryota > Metazoa > Chordata > Amphibia > Anura > Myobatrachidae > Crinia > Crinia signifera. The sequence continues at coordinate 7,503 of NW_028142257.1, read as the reverse complement.
TTGCTGGGCCCCAAAGCGGAAGTGGGCGGGTCCTGGCGCCTCCAGCCCCCTGCCATGCCCAGGCTTGCCCTGGCAACTGTTGCTGGGCCCCAAAGCGGAAGTGGGCGGGTCCTACCGTCCTCCAGCCCCCTGCCATGCCCAGGCTTGCCCTGGCAACTGTTGCTGGGACCCAAAGCGGAAGTGGGCGGGTCCTACCATCCTCCAGCCCCCTGCCATGCCCAGGCTTGCCCTGGCAACTGTTGCTGGGCCCCAAAGAGGAAGTGGGCGGGGCCAGGCGACCCTCAAGCCCCTGCCATGCCCAGGCTTGCCCTGGCAACTGTTGCTGGGCCCCAAAGCGGAAGTGGACGGGGCCAGGCGCCCTCCAGCCCCCTGCCATGCCCAGGGTTGCCCTGGCAAATGTTGCTGGGCCCCAAAGCGGAAGTGGGCTGGTCCTACCGTCCTCCAGCTTCCTGTTATGCCCAGGCTTGCCCTGGCAACTGTTGCTGGGCCCCAAAGCGGAAGTGGGCGGGTCCTGACACCCTCCAGCCCCCTGCCATGCCCAGGCTTGCCCTGGCAACTGTTGCTGGCCCCCAAAGCGGAAGTGGTCGGGTCCTGGCACCCTCCAGCCCCCTGCCATGCCCATGCTTGCCCTGGCAACTGTTGCTGGGCCCCAAAGTGGAAGTGGGCGGGTCCGGACGCCCTCCAGCCCCCTGCCATGCCCAGGCTTGCCCTGGCAACTGTTGCTGGGCCCCAAAGCGGAAGTGGGCGGGTCCTGACGCCCTCCAGCCCCCTGCCATGCCCATGCCTGCCCTGGCAACTGTTGTTGGGCCCCAAAGCGGAAGTGGGCGGGTCCGGACGCCCTCCAGCCCCCTGCCATGCCCAGGCTTGCCCTGGCAACTGTTGCTGGGCCCCAAAGCGGAAGTGGGCGGGTCCTACCGTCCTCCAGCCCCCTGCCATGCCCAGGCTTGCCCTGGCAACTGTTGCTGGGACCCAAAGCGGAAGTGGGCGGGTCCTGACGCCCTCCAGCCCCCTGCCATGCCCAGGGTTGCCCTGGCAACTGTTGCTGGGCCCCAAAGCGGAAGTGGGTGGGTCCTGGCGCCCTCCAGCTCCCTGCCATGCCCAGGCTTGCCCTGGCAACTGTTGCTGGGCCCCAAAGCTGAAGTTGGCGGGGCCAGGCGCCCTCCAGCCCCCTGCCATGCCCAGGGTTGCCCTGGCAACTGTTTCTGGGCCCCAAAGCGGAAGTGGGCGGGTCCTGGCGCCCTCCAGCCCCCTGCCATGCCCAGGCTTGCCCTGTCAACTGTTGCTGGGCCCCAAAGCGGAGTGGGCGGGTCCTGGCGCCCTCCAGCCCCTGCCATGCCAATGCTTGCCCTGGCAACTGTTGCTGGGCCCCAAAGCAGAAGTGGGCGGGTCCTGGCGCCCTCCAGCCCCCTGCCATGCCCAGGCTTGCCCTGGCAACTGTTGCTGGGCCCCAAAGCGGAAGTGGGTGGGTCCTGGCGCCCTCCAGCTTCCTGCCATGCCCAGGCTTGCCCTGGCAACTGTTGCTGGGCCCCAAAGCGGAAGTGGGCGGGTCCTGGCGCCCTCCAGCCCCTGCCATGCCCAGGCTTGCCCTGGCAACTGTTGCTGGGCCCCAAGCGGAAGTGGGCGGGTCCTACCGTCCTCCAGCCCCCTGCCATGCCCAGGCTTGCCCTGGCAACTGTTGCTGGGCCCCAAAGAGGAAGTGGGCGGGGCCAGGTACCCTCAAGCCCCCTGCCATGCCCAGGCTTGCCCTGGCAACTGTTGCTGGGCCCCAAAGCTGAAGTTGGCGGGGCCAGGCGCCCTCCAGCCCCCTGCCATGCCCATGCTTGCCCTGGCAACTTTTGCTGGGCCCCAAAGCGGAAGTGGGCGGGTCCTGGCGCCCTCCAGCCCCCTGCCATGCCCAGGCTTGCCCTGGCAACTGTTGCTGGGCCCCAAAGCGGAAGTGGGTGGGTCCTGGCGCCCTCCAGCTCCCTGCCATGCCCAGGCTTGCCCTGGCAACTGTTGCTGGGCCCCAAAGCAGAAGTAGGCGGGTCCTGGCGCCCTCCAGCCCCCTGCAATGCCCTGGCTTGCCCTGGCAACTGTTGCTGGGCCCCAAAGCGGAAGTGACGGGTCCTGGCGCCCTCCAGCCCCCTGCCATGCCCAGGCTTGCCCTGGCAACTGTTGCTGGGCCCCAAAGCGGAAGTGGGTGGGTCCTGGCGCCCTCCAGCTCCCTGCCATGCCCAGGCTTGCCCTGGCAACTGTTGCTGGGCCCCAAAGCAGAAGTAGGCGGGTCCTGGCGCCCTCCAGCCCCCTGCCATGCCCTGGCTTGCCCTGGCAACTGTTGCTGGGCCCCAAAGCGGAAGTGGGCGGGTCCTGACGCCCTCCAGCCCCCTGCCATGCCCATGCTTGCCCTGGCAACTGTTGCTGGGCCCCAAAGCGGAAGTGGGCGGGTCCGTACGCCCTCCAGCCCCTGCCATGCCCAGGCTTGCCCTGGCAACTGTTGCTGGGCCCCAAAGCGGAAGTGGGCGGGTCCTGACGCCCTCCAGCCCCCCTGCCATGCCCAGGCTTGCCCTGGCAACTGTTGCTGGGCCCCAAAGCGGAAGTGGGCGGGTCCTGGCGCCCTCCAGCCCCCTGCCATGCCCAGGCTTGCCCTGGCAACTGTTGCTGGGCCCCAAATCGGAAGTGGGCGGTCCTGATGCCCTCCAGCCCCCTGCCATGCCCAGGGTTGCCCTGGCAACGGTTGCTGGGCCCCAAAGCGGAAGTGGGCGGGTCCTGATGCCCTCCAGCCCCCTGCCATGCCCAGGCTTGCCCTGGCAACTGTTGCTGGGCCCCAAAGCGGAAGTGGGCGGGTCCTGACGCCCTCCAGCCCCCTGCCATGCCCAGGCTTGCCCTGGCAACTGTTGCAGGGCCCAAAGCGGAACTGGGCGGGTCCTGACGCCCTCCAGCCCCCTGCCATGCCCAGGCTTGCCCTGGCAACTGTTGCTGGGCCCCAAAGCGGAAGTGGGCGGGTCCTACCATCCTCCAGCCCCCTGCCATGCCCAGGCTTGCCCTGGCAACTGTTGCTGGGCCCCAAAGCGGAAGTGGGCGGGTCCTGACGCCCTCCAGCCCCCTGCCATGCCCAGGCTTGCACTGGCAACTGTGCTGGGCCCCAAAGCGGAAGTGGGCGGGTCCTAGCGTCCTCCAGCCCCCTGCCATGCCCAGGCTTGCCCTGGCAACTGTTGCTGGGCCCCAAAGCGGAAGTGGGTGTGTCCTGGCACCCTCCAGCCCCCTGCCATGCCCAGGCTTGCCCTGGCAACTGTTGCTGGGCCCCAAAGCGGAAGTGGGTAGGTCCTTGCGCCCTCCAGCCCCCTGTCATGCCCAGGCTTGCCCTGGCAACTGTTGCTGGGCCCCAAAGCGGGAAGTGGGCGGGTCCTACCGTCCTCCAGCCCCCCTGCCATCCCCAGGCTTGCCCTGGCAAACTGTTGCTGGGCCCCAAAGCGGAAGTGGGCGGGTCCTGACGCCCTCCAGCCCCCTGCCATGCCCAGGCTTGCCCTGAAACTGTTGCTGGGCCCCAAAGCGGAAGTGGGCGGGTCCTGACGCCCTCCAGCCCCCTGCCATGCCCAGGGTTGCCATGGCAACTGTTGCTGGCCCCCAAAGCGGAAGTGGGCGGATCCTGGCGCCCTCCAGCCCCCTGCCATGACCAGGCTTGCCCTGGCAACTGTTGCTGGGCCCCAAAGCGGAAGTGGGCGGGTCCTGACGCCCTCCAGCCCCCTGCCATGCCCAGGCTTGCCCTGGCAACTGTTGCTGGGCCCCAAAGCGGAAGTGGGTGTGTCCTGGCACCCTCCAGCCCCTGCCATGCCCAGGCTTGCCCTGGCAACTGTTGCTGGGCCCCAAAGCGGAAGTGGGTAGGTCCTTGCGCCCTCCAGCCCCCTGTCATGCCCAGGCTTGCCCTGGCAACTGTTGCTGGGCCCCAAAGCGGAAGTGGGCGGGTCCTACCGTCCTCCAGCCCCCTGCCATCCCCAGGCTTGCCCTGGCAACTGTTGCTGGGCCCCAAAGGCGGAAGTGGGCGGGTCCTGACGCCCTCCAGCCCCTGCCATGCCCAGGCTTGCCCTGGAAACTGTTGCTGGGCCCCAAAGCGGAAGTGGGCGGGTCCTGACGCCCTCCAGCCCCTGCCATGCCCAGGGTTGCCATGGCAACTGTTGCTGGCCCCCAAAGCGGAAGTGGGCGGATCCTGGCGCCCTCCAGCCCCCTGCCATGACCAGGCTTGCCCTGGCAACTGTTGCTGGGCCCCAAAGCGGAAGTGGGCGGGTCCTGACGCCCTCCAGCCCCTGCCATGCCCAGGCTTGCACTGGCAACTGTTGCTGGGCCCCAAAGCGGAAGTGGGCAGGTCCTACCGTCCTCCAGCCCCCTGCCCATGCCCAGGCTTGCCCTGGCACTGTTGCTGGGCCCCAAAGCGGAAGTGGGCTGGTCCTACCATCCTCCAGCTTCCTGTTTATGCCCAGGCGTGCCCTGGCAACTGTTGCTGGGCCCCAAAGCGGAAGTGGGCGGGTCCTGACACCCTCCAGCCCCCTGCCATGCCCAGGCTTGCCCTGGCAACTGTTGCTGGCCCCCAAAGCGGAAGTGGTCGGGTCCTGGCGCCCTCCAGCCCCCTGCCATGCCAATGCTTGCCCTGGCAACTGTTGCTGGGCCCAAAGCGGAAGTGGGCGGGTCCTGGCGCCCTCCAGCCCCCTGCCATGCCCAGGCTTGCCCTGGCAACTGTTGCTGGGCCCCAAAGCGAAAGTGGTGGGTCCTGGTGCCCTCCAGCTTCCTGCCATGCCCAGGCTTGCCCTGGCATCTGTTGCTGGGCCCCAAAGCGGAAGTGGGCGGGTCCTGGCGCCCTCCAGCCCCCTGCCATGCCCAGGCTTGCCTGGCAACTGTTGCTGGGCCCCAAAGCGGAAGTGGGCGGGTCCTACCGTCCTCCAGCCCCCTGCCATGCCCAGGCTTGCCCTGGCAACTGTTGCTGGGCCCCAAAGAGGAAGTGGGCGGGGCCAGGTACCCTCAAGCCCCCTGCCATGCCCAGGCTTGCCCTGGCAACTGTTGCTGGGCCCCAAAGCGGAAGTTTGCGGGTCCTACCGTCCTCCCAGCCCCCTGCCATGCCCAGGCTTGCCCTGGCAACTGTTGCTGGGCCCCAAAGCGGAAGTGGGCGGGGTCCTGACGCCCTCCAGCCCCCTGCCATGCCCAGGGTTGCCCTGGCAACTGTTGCTGGGCCCCAAAGCGGAAGTGGGCGGGTCCTGGCGCCCTCCAGCCCCCTGCCATGCCCAGGCTTGCCCTGGCAACTGTTGCTGGGCCCCAAAGCGGAAGTGGGCGGGTCCTGACGCCCTCCAGCCCCCTGCCATGCCCAGGGTTGCCCTGGCAACTGTTTCTGGGCCCCAAAGCGGAAGTGGGCGGGTCCTACCGTCCTCCAGCCCCCTGCCATGCCCAGGCTTGCCCTGGCAACTGTTGCTGGGCCCCAAAGCGGAAGTGGGCGGGTCCTGACACCCTCCAGCCCCCTGCCATACCCAGGCTTGCCCTGGCAACTGTTGCTGGCCCCCAAAGCGGAAGTGGGCGGGTCCTGGCGCCCTCCAGCCCCCTGCCATGCCCATGCTTGCCCTGGCAACTGTTGCTGGGCCCCAAAGCGGAAGTGGGCGGGTCCGGACGCCCTCCAGCCCCCTGCCATGCCCAGGCTTGCCCTGGCAACTGTTGCTGGGCCCCAAAGCGGAAGTGGGCGGGTCCTGACGCCCTCCAGCCCCCTGCCATGCCCATGCTTGCCCTGGCAACTGTTGCTGGGCCCCAAAGCGGAAGTGGGCGGGTCCTACCGTCCTCCAGCCCCCTGCCATGCCCAGGCTTGCCCTGGCAACTGTTGCTGGGCCCCAAAGCGGAAGTGGGCGGGTCCTGACGCCCTCCAGCCCCCTGCCATGCCCATGCTTGCCCTGGCAACTGTTGCTGGGCCCCAAAGCGGAAGTGGGCGGGTCCTACCGTCCTCCAGCCCCCTGCCATGCCCAGGCTTGCCCTGGCAACTGTTGCTGGGCCCCAAAGCGGAAGTGGGCGGGTCCTGACGCCCTCCAGCCCCCTGCAATGCCCAGGGTTGCCCTGGCAACTGTTGCTGGGCCCCAAAGCGGAAGTGGGCGGGTCCTACCGTCCTCCAGCCCCTGCCATGCCCAGGCTTGCCCTGGCAACTGTTGCTGGGCCCCAAAGCGGAAGTAGGGCGGGTCCTGGCGCCTCCAGCCCCCTGCAATGCCCTGGCTTGCCCTGGCAACTGTTGCTGGGCCCCAAAGCGGAAGTGGCGGGTCCTGGCGCCCTCCAGCCCCCTGCCATGCCCAGGCTTGCCCTGGCAACTGTTGCTGGGCCCCAAAGCGGAAGTGGGTGGGTCCTGGCGCCCTCCAGCTCCCTGCCATGCCCAGGCTTGCCCTGGCAACTGTTGCTGGGCCCCAAAGCGGAAGTAGGCGGGTCCTGGCGCCCTCCAGCCCCCTGCCATGCCCTGGCTTGCCCTGGCAACTGTTGCTGGGCCCCAAAGCGGAAGTGGGCGGGTCCTGACGCCCTCCAGCCCCTGCCATGCCCATGCTTGCCCTGGCAACTGTTGCTGGGCCCCAAAGCGGAAGTGGGCGGGTCCGTACGCCCTCCAGCCCACGGCCATGCCCAGGCTTGCCTGGCAACTGTTGCTGGGCCCCAAAGCGGAAGTGGGCGGGTCCTGACGCCCTCCCAGCCCCCTGCCATGCCCAGGCTTGCCCTGGCAACTGTTGCTGGGCCCCAAAGCGGAAGTGGGCGGGTCCTGGCGCCCTCCAGCCCCCTGCCATGCCCAGGCTTGCCCTGGCAACTGTTGCTGGGCCCCAAATCGGAAGTGGGCGGGTCCTGATGCCCTCCAGCCCCCTGCCATGCCCAGGGTTGCCCTGGCAACGGTTGCTGGGCCCCAAAGCGGAAGTGGGCGGGTCCTGACGCCCTCCAGCCCCCTGCCATGCCCAGGCTTGCCCTGGCAACTGTTGCTGGGCCCCAAAGCGGAAGTGGGCGGGTCCTGACGCCCTCCAGCCCCTGCCATGCCCAGGCTTGCCCTGGCAACTGTTGCAGGGCCCAAAGCGGAACTGGGCGGGTCCTGACGCCCTCCAGCCCCCTGCCATGCCCAGGCTTGCCCTGGCAACTGTTGCTGGGCCCCAAAGCGTAAGTGGGCGGGTCCTACCATCCTCCAGCCCCCTGCCATGCCCAGGCTTGCCCTGGCAAACTGTGCTGGGCCCCAAAGCGGAAGTGGGCGGGTCCTGACGCCCTCCAGCCCCCTGCCATGCCAGGCTTGCACTGGCAACTGTTGCTGGGCCCCAAAGCGGAAGTGGGCGGGTCCTAGCGTCCTCCAGCCCCCTGCCATGCCCAGGCTTGCCCTGGCAACTGTTGCTGGGCCCCAAAGCGGAAGTGGGTGTGTCCTGGCACCCTCCAGCCCCCTGCCATGCCCAGGCTTGCCCTGGCAACTGTTGCTGGGCCCCAAAGCGGAAGTGGGTAGGTCCTTGCGCCCTCCAGCCCCTGCCATGCCCAGGCTTGCCCTGGCAACTA